>NW_017097679.1:0-49134 GCF_001412225.1 Nicrophorus vespilloides
ACGTGGAGCGCACTTGCAGCGTTGTCGATTTTACCACGTTACAGCATGTTTGATTTCGAACGGATTGTTATATTCTTTCCAGTATTATAAGTTTCCAGGGTATCATCTGAACATGAAACAAAATAAAGATCATATTTTATAGCAGAAAAATATTTGATAACTCACCTAAATAAATTAATATTAATATAATCAATTTGTATTTGTCATTGATGTATTTTTATTATTATGAATACAATTCAATCTTATCTAAAAATATTATATACAGAAACACCTCAATTAAGATTACCTTTGATAACGAAACTTTTGAGCATACATTGATAGTTTTTGAAAAAAAAAATCATTAAGAAATGTTTTGGTGCAAAAGATGATGTTAGAAATTAATTGAATGCAGAACATAAAATTAAATAAGTTAATAACTATTTTTTTATATAGTATAATTTTATTCACAATCTGTTCATCAATGTGAACATTGAGTAAATTTAAGATCGCGGGTGATATTAAATGGATAAGTTACCATTATCCCGGTGGATAGTTACCATTATGATGATTTGATTTTTTAATTTGTTGGTTGGCAAAAAGTTTTAGTAAAATGGAAATTATTTAAGAAGAAGTGTTATTATTAAGCGATCAGTGTTAAATGTAATAACTCTAATCTCCATTCTGGCCATAGTATATTTACATATGAAAACAAAGTTTTCTTAACGAAGGTGTATCTGTACTTCAAATTTTTGTATATGGAAAATTAATGACTTGATCATATTTGTATTTATTTAATTTGATCAACTAAAAAGAAAAAAAAGTATAATACATTATAACACTAATACATTACGAATATTTTATGGTCACCTGTAATTGATAAATTAGGAAATTTAATGTATAAGAATAATTTTTCTGCCAATATTTTCCATGTAAATATAATATACGTCAATATATTGACTCTTACTAAAATTGAAAACTTAGTTGTGGTATACTTTCCTTGTATCTTTTAACATGCAGATACAAAAAATGTAAATTATATTCTTACCTTAATAATTATAGGACAATTATAAAGATTTCATTACTAATAATAGTAGTTTCAGATTATGACTTCAACAAAATAGATTTTCTTAAAATCTAACATTTAATAAGAAAATACATATATAATGTTCTAATTTGGATCACCCATTTGATAAAAAAAAAACCATTAATAGGGGAAGCCAGGTATAACGATATGTATTCTTCCTTCACGAAAAATGGGAATACACTTAATCAGCTATAAAAAAATAACAACACAATAATTATACTGAAACATCCAACTAGGCAATACTTACAAGAAGAAAGAAAATGTACCAAACACATATCATGTAGCACATTAGGAGAGATTCTAACATATTATGAGATGTGAAGAGTTTCATGATTGCAGATGTAACCCGTTTCAACAAAAATCAATAATTGACAAACGAAATTTTCAGAAAACTATTGCAATTTCTATTGGGTTGTTGCATAATTATCAAATGTTTTTGGTAGGCCGTTTTTTGTTAATAAAAATATTATTTGCAAATGGGAGGCAGTTGTTGAAGTACGCTCTGGAATAATAAATATTGGTTAAAAAAACGCCTGATAATTATGCACCAACCCAATATATTAAAAAATATCACTTAAATATTGAATATGCTTATGTTTATTAATATATAAAATATATATATTTTTAAATTTTATTGGTTGTACCCGAAAATATTATTAAAATAAGTCAATATAATAATAATGAAAGGCCAAAAACTGTTTTATATAAATTTAAGTATAAAAAAAAAAATATGGAAAAAAAAAATATTTGAAATCGTTCTAGGAAGTCGTATAGTAAGAAATGTTATATGTAATATCAAATCTGAAGATACTGGAAATTTAAGGTTTTTGAGGCAATCAATAAAATATTTGGATATATAATTTAATATGAAATCAACATAAATTTAAGTAGTATTTGATGATGTTATTTGTTATTTTCGAATTATATTTTTGTGTGTAAAAAATAGGAAACTACTACTAATCAAGAATAATAATTATTATTACAATTTATGAAAAAGATAAAATTAAATAAATAAACAAATTGCAAATTATTACACAAAATAGATAAAAACAAATAAAATAACATTGCAATATAATTTACAATAAGAGATACAACTGGCCAAAAGGTAAATATTATTTTTAAATATGAATTGATCATATGTGAAGAAAGATTCTTAGTAGTGCTTTTCATAATAAAAAAAATCTAATAGTTAAAGAAAACAAATTTTTAATCACTCGTAAAGCTTTCATCCTTGAACTAGAATTTCTTAATGTATATATTAACATGCATATGGAACTGATGATGGTTTATGTTGGTGTTGGGCCAGTTTAAAAATGAAACACGATATTATGTTGTACCATTTGGCGTTATAATTTGAAATTAATGAACTAGAAATAAAGAAAGTTGATATATAGGATTTCCTTTTCTTGTATTCTTACTTTATAAATTATGTTGACTTTGTTTTATTTGTGCTTAACTTAAAATCTAAATCTATATTATAGATTTGTTTCATGTACTGTACAGCAAATTTTTCCGAATTTATGGAGTACTTTAAAATGCATAAAATATAATGCACAAAGAAAGATTTGATTATATAAATGAAAAAAAAGAACATTTATATATCAAAAATACTTTGTATATTAGTTTTTTAGAATTTGTTTTAATTTTGTTCAATAAAAATTTTCTTTTGATATTTTAAAAACGGATTGTAGTGAATCCGGACTATGCGAGGTATTGCTGTATTTCTGTTCTTATGGTTCATACAGAATGAAAGATAAGAGACATAAATACATTTTGCAATTGATAATTAAAATCAACTAGAAAGAAAGTTGAGGAATATCTACTGTATACTAAGAAAATATTTCTTAGTTAGATATTCTTCAACTTTCTTAAGTTTATTTTGAAGATGCCGTAAATTTTGAAGACAGTAACAAAACTTTTTGTAAAAGTATTATAAAAATATAGAAAGAAATGATATATATTATGAGAATTAGTATTTATATTAGTATTTATAAAAAAGTACAAAATAATATTAATTTTATAATGACAGAATAATGATAAAAAAAAGTATAATAAACTTATAGAAATATATATGTAAAGAAATATATGAAAGAAACAGACATAACATTTTATATTACAAAAATTTTAGAACCTTATATTTAATATTGTTTGAGTAAAGAATGAAGCATACATTTGTTACATATGGAATAATATAATTATTATTGCAAAAATGTTTATGTTTCAGAATTACATATATAATATTTGTCTATATTTTATAACTTATTCCTTAGATTGAAAAAGAAATGGAATAATTTGAAAAACATGAAATAATCGGTTTATACATAGTTTGTGTTATTTGTTTTATTTCAAGCAAATAAAATAAGTTTTGTGATTAAAAAAATTTCAAGAACATAAATTAATATATCTTAAATACATTTTATATGTAAACCTAAAAAAAAATACATACTGTTCCATATTTTTTCCTACATCGTAAGTCTGGAAATTAGCAATAGATGAAAATAGACATATTTAATATAATAATTAAGTTATCTTGAGTATCTGAAATAATAAATATTAATAAGAAATATGTAAAAATATGTTCACTAACCTACATCGTCCAAGGGAAAAGATTTCTTCCCTTTAAGGGAATCCAGGAATAGCGATGTGTATCCTTCCCATACGAAAAATGGGAATGCATTTTATTAGCTATAACAAACAACAATAAATTAAATGATTATAAACTATAATTACAGAAATTACTTACCAATAAAACGAAGATATACCAAATAAATAGCATATAACATAAGACAACTGACTCCAACAAATTGTAGGATGTGAACAGATTCATCGTTGCATATGTATTGGGTCAGCAATTAACCTTGAACTTATTCCGACAGGAATCAATAATTCATCATAGAACCGGCGTCAGGTAACTGTCATGTACAAAAATAAAGTATCCTTGTATATCCTTGTGATATAATTTTAAAAAATGAAATTGATCCTTTCAATATGCAAACTTAAAATAATATCAAGTTTTAGAGATATAATTTGACTGTAGTAAAATAAAATATAATTTATTAATATGAATCATGACTATAATTGAAATTGAAATATTTAGTTGTATCGATGTTAAACTTCAATTGGAAGGTATTAATTATAACTGTAAATAAAAAACATATATTTAAAATATTTTAAAATGTAAAGATATATGAAATATATTGCAATAATATCTAATTAAATACTGCAAATTTAATAAGCCTAAATAAGTTAAAGACAAGTTTTAATATTTAAAATATATAGAAGGCTACCAAAAGATTTGCATCTGTTCAATTCTGAAAGAAAACGATATAATAACTTATTTTTGAAAAAAATAAATCTGTTTTCAAATATCAGTATTCTATATAGAAACCAATTGGAAAATGTATCATTCCTATTAATAAAAATATTAAAAATGGAATTATTTCAAGACTAAATTTTGTTTATGATTACTTGTGTAATTAATCCAAATATATGAGTGACATTTTTTTATAATTAGCATCTCAATATTATACTTATTAATGAAATGATACATTTAATGTTTATAATTATAGTACAGCAATATCTCGCATAGTCCGTCTTCGATCAATCCTGATTAACTATAGTGCAGTTTGAAAATATCGAAATAAATTAAATATTAAATGAGAGAAAAATAAATTTAAAAATATTACTGTTCAAAATATTTTTTTTTATATTTATGTATAAAAAAAACGTGTCTGTTAGTATTTTCTAGATATGTCTGGTTTCAAACAGTCTAGATTACTCGGACTATGTGAGGTATTGCTGCATAACCTTTTATACGTTTTTAGAAAAAATAAAATATGTGGGGGGTATAAGTGATTAATTTTTTTTATTACAACCGAATATTTCCAAAAAAAATTTGAACAGGTATTAGAATTTTCACAAAACATATATTAATATAATAAAATAGGGCAAAACGACTGCGGCCAATAGCCCTCATATATGCTTTTGTTTGCATGTGTACAATGAAGTATGTTTAATGATTTAAAAAAAAAATTACACTTATTTTTTTTTATATTTTGTAACTATAAAAATATGACGAAGTAAACAAAAGTATACAAAAAATGTAAATGAAAAAAAAATCCGCACAATTTTTCAGTTGCTTTTATACTTAGATAACTACAAATACAGTCGATTCTGCTTAATCGGGACACCAAGTTTAAGCGGCTGGCCCAATTATCCGAAGTTCCAAATGCTTGGTTTTGTTTCCCTCATAAGCGGCTGTCCCGATTAACCGGGATTACAATTAATTGGGACAATTAAGCGGAATCGACGATATATATATCAAAAATAAAAATTATATACTCAATGCAAAAACTAAAATCTGTTAAATTACAAATTTATCAAAAAAAAAACTGATATTTAAAAATTTATAGTAACAAATTGTGTATGTGTTTCATTGTTTGAAATAAGTTATTGTTATTGTATAATTATTTTATATGCGGCCAATAGCCATTTGTATACATTAAATTTTATTTATTATTTCATTTTTTTGAAAATTATTATCAGAACACTTATATAAATATTCGGCGATTCGTCAAACCTCTGTCTATGAATGTAAATGAAGATTTCTACAAAAACTAAAAAAAACACAATCTATATGAACCCTTAAATACTATCCAATTATAATGCTATTTTACATAATTTAGGATCATATATTCTTAATATGATCATATAAATCTGTTTTAATTTTCTTATTTGTTTATATGTGACTCTCAGTAGTCCTTTGCAACGTTTTTTTATCATATTATTATTTATTATCAATTATTTTTTTTACTTATTTTTGGTAGAACAGTTAAATATTATTATTAATAACTATTCGACAATAAAATGTTTGTAGATTTTTCTATTCAATTAAAATGTTTCCATTAAGAAACTATACATTAAATATTCTTAGATAATGCATATTTAATTTTAATTCACCAATTTTTTTTATGTTAATATTAGTTTGTCAAAAGCGCATAGTAAATATTTACTAAACTTTATACTTTTCAATTAAAAAAGTGATCTTCAAAAGCCTTTCAGAATATTCCACATTATTGTTATATACCTGCAAAAATGCTTTAATATTGTATAATACTATGAAGACTGTATAATTATGTGAAAATATAATAATACATATCGAGAAAAAAAAGTTGTATGGCCAAAGTAGTATAATAAGAATACAATCAATATCTCACTCTATTCCAATTCATGTTCTCCCGGTACACAAGCTTACACGACTTACGTTAAAAGCTTACTTTTTCGGGTTCAAAAAGAAAATAAAAATGATAAATTTAGTTGATTTTGATATTAGACTGCTGTCAATATGTATTTATAGAATAAATATTGTTAGAATATCTCTAAACATTTAATTAAAGGTAGCTATTTTTTAATCCAAAATATGAATAATATAAGAATATACAGCAAAAATAATTTGGAACCTATAATTTATAGATAGATTATATTATATTTCTTTCTTAAATGTTAATTTATTAAAATTTAATCATTTAATACTAATTATAATTTAGTTATATTAATTTAAAACTTAGATATTATTTTTTGTATACTTGTCAATTACACTTTAAGACAGACAATTGCTAAAAGATTGGACATCAATAATGAATATTTTATTTTATCATTTTTAAAATGATCATCTATTTTATGTATTTTCCTACTGACTTTGTTTTATTCTCAAAAGATTATTGACTGGAAAGTTTTGTTTTAGTTATTGGTTCAATATTGATTTCATATTTGTATTTTCTGATATGCCTTTTATAGTTGGTGAGTAAGAAGTGTAGCAAAATTGAACATCATACACAATTCAGCATTTAGTAGAAGAATATTTGTTTTGCAAAATACAGATCATGTTGATAAAATTTAGAATTAATTCAAGTTACTAAGCACTCGATTGCTTACTTATTACTAATAAAGATTTGAACATGCATTGCACTACATCGAATTTCTACATGCAAATGATTTTATATAAAAGCAAATTGATAAAATAAAATTTAGAATATTAAATCTAGTTATGTCCTACTAAAAGTTTTATTCACTAAACCACCTGTGTTGGTGAATGTCCCCGATCTGGTTCGTCTTACCGTTGAATGATGGTTCGCGTCTTTCCTGGAATATCCTTACTTTGTAAAAGTTTTTCGAAGGCGTATAGCCTTGCGGCCAAATGTTCTCCATATACACGTATGGTTGACCTGGGTATACTGGAGGTTCTGGATGTCGTCCTCGTGGAGGAGCTATCACTGTAATGAAATGGTTCTGCGTGTCTTGGTAACGTGACGCCATGCCAAGTGGACTGTACACAGTGGAACCAGCAGCGCACCACGGACCATATCCTTGCTGCCGTAGCTGCAGAGGAAAAAATCTATCTGTCGGATATGTCTAAGATATTCTCCAGACGTCTCGTGGTCGTGTACTTGTTGATCCTTCTCGCGGAGCAGTTTGACCCCAGTCATCCGCCATCTGGAGATCTACGAAATGAGATTTTTCATCCATGACTGATGATTCCACCTGGCTCGGATAGTCTAAAACAAAACCCCAGAGATTATTCTTTTATTCGTACTTCAATAATACTTACCATATACTGGGGCGAAGTGAATTATTCCGTGGTTATGACGGTTCGCTCCTGAAGCCTGCCTGGCTAACTCATCGGCCCTCTCATTACCAACGGTCCCAACATGAGCTTTTGTCCAATGCAAAGAAAGCTTAACTCTCCTCATCACCGACTGGGCAAGTTCCCAGGTTTGAACCTGGAGAGAAGACCGTGCCTCAAGATAGCTGAGAGCCTCCAAGGCAGACTTGCTGTCGGAAACCACGGAGCACTCCACGAAGAACTCGGAGTTCTCCCAAAGATGTTTCAGAGCTTTGTTGATGGCGAGAAGCTCAGCCTGAAAGACGGTGCAGTAGTTTGCTAACCTCATTTTACGGTGATGGACCTCCTTCCCGCCAATATAAAGCACGTATGCCGCTCCAACACCATTCTCGCATTTTGATCCGTCAGTATACACCTTTGTATCGAATGCGTGTTCCTCTCCATCTTGGTATTCCAATGAGTATATTTCCACTGGATTCTCTCTGTCCTGAGTAGACATGGTTCCTTCAATCTGCTGACTTTGCATCCTGGACTCGAGGAACTTCAAATAATCGTTCACGCTTAATTTTCGACCTCTGAACCGCTGCGCCATTTCTTTTATTCGAAGGTCAACAGGCAGAACTCCAGCGATCACCAATGCTGCCTCTGTACGTGTTGCTCTGAGTCCTTTTGCAGCTAGCATAGCGCATACCCTTCGAAAGCTCAAGAACTTATATTCATTGACTCTATATGACTCCATATTCAACCGTATAACTAAGCAATAAAATCACATAAACACATTAGCAATATTGCGCAGAATAAAAAAATTGTACTGACATTCAATTAAAACTATTTTTTTTTCATTTCTTTTTTTATTTGCTTCGAAATATGACGGTATATTAAAATATATATAAAAGTCCCAAAATTAAATTTATATTTAGGACAAATTTAAACCAGTATACAGAAACTAATGATATGTTGTAATAAACTATTAAATTATTTATACGCTCTGATCCTACACCAATATATTTATTGCAAAATGCAGTACGTATAAATACTAATATATACAATGTAAATAATATTTGTTTCATATTATGTTTAAAACATAATAAATAATAAATAAAAGTTATACTATAGCAATGTATAATATTTATAGTAGTATAATAAAAAATAATTCTTAGAATAAATATATAAATAAGTTTATAAAATACATTTCTAGAAATATACCATATCCTATTCATATATACGCATATGAATAGGATAATGTATTTTATATTAATTATTGTTTCTATACCACAGTGTAAATTAAAGTATTACAATAGTTGATAAAAAAATAAAAAACAAACCTTGTTTTTTAATCCTGCAGTTAGATGAATTCTGATGTAATGAGAACATCAATAGATGATAAAGAGTACGAGAACAATGACAGACCACTACATAAAATGACTATAAACAAGAGCTATAGTTACTAATTACTGATGACAGTATAATTAAAGATTACAAGAAGATGCATATGAAAATGATATATCATAGGCAACTGAACGCACTTCGACAAAAATCAATAATAATATTCAGGACCGTCACGAGATTTATTGCAATTTATTGAAGCATGTGAGAATATTTTTATATATAAATATAAATTAAACGAATTATCTCTTATTTGAACCATTATGAGCTTATTTCATTTTTTTACAATATTAATTATATATGCTTACAGTAATTGAATTTGAGTTGAATTTCCAAATTATTTCTAAAAAGTTATATAATATAAAGATTGTAATAATTTAAATTATTATACACCTCGAAGTGTATGGGATATAATCAATATTGTTTTTTTTTGCACTAATCATTAAATTACTAAGAGTAGAATACGTTGTGTTAACTTCTAAATAACTAAATATATTTTAACTATGAAACAGTATAACTACACTTGCATTCGACAAAAGTGTGTATATTAAAAATATAGCATGAGGCAAGTGGAGAAAACTCAATATCATTTCCTTCTTTAATTAATGTTCTCCTGGTATATAAATATACCAGACACATTCGAAGTTGTTCGGGTCTTAAGCACGAAAACAACCGAAAAATATGATTATGAATATGGTGAATTTTTATATTTTTTTAAGAACATATAAAGTATTCATTTTGTTACTGTTTACTTTAGATTGAAACTATAAATATTAATTTTGACATTGAACAAAGTTAATTTATACAGCAATACATAAAGTAATATACAAAATACACACACATATATAAACTATTTGTGTAATAATTTTACAGAATTTATTTTTCTGCATTAGTTCAATAGTGAATACGGACTGATGGTAAAAATACTATGGAGGTAATGCTATACTTCAATTAATTTTCCAATAGCCGATACCGCTTAATAGGGAAACATCGGGACATCTCGATTAAGCGGCTGTCCCAATTATCCGAAGTTCCATTTCCATTTGTTATTTGCTCGGTTTTGTTTCCGTTCTTTAGTATTTGTCCCTAATAAGCGGCTGTCCCGATTAACAGCTGTCCGAATTAAGCGAAATCGATTGTATTTCATTAATTGTAATGATGTTGAAAACAAAAAATGTACTTATATTCCATTTAGTATACATTGCTATTTTAGTTGCAAAACTTTATTATTAATAAATTTATCATTGGAGTTAACTATATTTAAATTTTGTTTATTTTTCTGTTTTATATATTACTAAGTTTTTGGAAAACAATTTAGAAAAACCTGAATATTAATAATTTTATGCTGTATATTATTTTATTATAAGATATCAATTTCAATATTTTCTATTCGGGCATAAATTCTATAGTTTAATCCATATGAATTAATAAAGAATTTTTAAATATTACATAAATAATTATAAAAGATAAAAAATACTATAAAACATGACTCGATAAAACGAATTAAAAAAATATCTGACTAATTAAAAGCGGGAAATTTAAGTTTATATTTAGATTTTATATAACAATTGTATATCATATGCAACTGCACATACATGTATATAAATCAATAATTCTCTTCACGGTATAATATCATATATATCATTATAATGCACGGGACAAATTCATTACAATTTAAAACTAAGAATTTTATTGTAAAACTTTGTGATTTTGATAATCAAACCCAAATCTCCAAAGCATTTTTTTTGTCAAAAACAAATTTTCTTTCTAAATATCTATGGTCACAATTTTACTTAGACGTGCATATGTGATTATTTGTATGATGTTAACTCTCTATTGCATGATTTATGTCGGTGGCAATCGCAAGACCGACAACCGAAATCCCGATGTTCGAAATCCCGTCTATCGAAATCTCGATGTTCGAAATCCCGACTACCATAATACTGACAATCAAAATCCCGACTTTATCTATTTCGATATAGTCTGGATTTTGACATAGTCGGGATTATAATACAGCCGGGATTTCGAACGTCGGGATTTCAATAGACGGTCTTTCGGTTGTCGGGCTTGCGTTATAGACCCGATTTATGTATATGTAAATAGAAACGTTAATTTGACCTAATACCTAATTTCAGAAAACATGTGTAAATAAATGTAAATTCAGTAGGGACATCGATTTTTACTAATACAAAAACACATTGACAACACTATGCTAGACCTTGGTCTTACTGCCCTAGTCACTTAAATTCTAGTAATTGCCCGGATGTGGATGGTATCTCGGCCAATATAGCACAGCCATGTGTTGATTATGTAATGGAGCTTGTAAAATATTTGTGTAAAGTTTACATTGTAAACTGTGGTATTAATTTTTGTTTGTTCGTACCAATTAAAACTGTGAAGAACAAGTGAATAATATTATTGCTACAAAGCTGTCATCTGTGGACTATTAACGAAACAGGCTATACCTAGGTTTCCTTATATTATTTAAAATGGAGCATCCTTAAAACAGGGTCATATTTTATAAATGACTTTAGGTTCTATTGACAAATCAAGATGTTTCTCTCCATAAAACCAATAAGTAGAAAGAGTGTTTTGATTCACTTCTAATAGATAAAACCATATACTATTAGCTAATTAATCAATATGGGTAAAAAGTCCGCATTAAAAAATTAAAGATGTTTTCATAATCCAGAAAGTAAATACATATAAAAAATAAATCGAACAAAATGAGATTTTTTTTAAAAACCGATCATGTATAAAAAATAATAAAATTTAGTATATAGTGAATGCTCACTGATCTAATCAAAGTATTGCAGTATAAAGTGAAAATACTCAATGACTAATTAATCGTAATCATAATCATATGTTGTAGATTGTTATTTGTATATGTTTACATATATTAAAATAATAATATTTATTATAATAGCCAGAAAAACACATACGAAATAATACATATTTATATAATCACAATAATAAAATAAAAAATAACAATTGTAAGAAAACTTTATGGTCTTTCTGCTCTGTATTAAAATAATATATATAAACAATAAAATCAAATATAACGGATGAATTCAATTTTATGATTGTATAGTTCGGATTTTTACTAATTGCATTTCAAAATAATCTTTAAACTGTAATAATTTATTTTTTTTATATCATATTTTTCTGTTGATGCTCCTCTGTTGCAGTCATTTCAGCTTTATTTTGCTAAGTTAGTTGTGTTTGTCTATTGATAGTTGTTCTTCCAAGTGTTTATTTATGTTTGTTTTAATCAGGAAACCAGTCTTCATTTTTATTATTTGCTCTTTATTTCCATCACCATTCAGATTTTCCTAATAATCTACCATAGGTTGTTTTAAAATAGTTTATATTATTTTTTAAATAGTAATGGTATAGGTAGGAATGTTTTTTTTAATTTTCATATGGTTGATGTCTGTTGGGTTTTTGTATTTTTCTGTTTTTATTAGTATTATTTGTTATATTTTGGTGTTGTAGTTAAACCTCTCTTAGTTCTTGATCTAGTTCATGTACGATTTATCATTTCTTGTGTAGTTCTTTTATTATTTAAAAAGTATCACCAATGATATTTCCTGAATCGGCTCTCTTTGCATTCTGGCTTTCATGTGTCGGATTTTTCTTTTTGACTTTCTTCTTATTCTCTGGAATTGTAAATTGTATCTCACCCATAGACAAGAATGAATCGTTTTCTTACATTTTCTTCTTGTCCTTATGGTTGATCAGTGTTTTTTCTTACTAATTTATTCGCTATGTTTTGCTGATTATATTTATGTATGGTTAAACTTTTTTAATTGACTATTGTCACTTATGTTTAGTTTGAAGGCAAGAGCTCAAGTCAATAAACTTTTATGTATTATTTATCACCAATCTAATTCGTGTGCTTTTGAATTATATATAATTTAATTTTTAATCTAGATTTTGAAATAAATGAAATTGTACCAAATCATTCTTTCAACTTATTGATGTCTTTGTCACAGATAATATTTAAAGCTGCTTTTGTTCTTCTCGACTGTAGTAAAATCTTCATTCAACCATGAAATTATTATAGCTGTTGGTCGTCTAGGTGAGTCAGCTAGTTCACAAAGCTAATGAAGAGAGTATACTTTATGGATACAAAAACGTGTGAAATTTTATTTATATTGATAGTAATTGTATAACATAATAATGTTTCTTCCAACAATTATTTAGTCATATCTTGATATATAATAACTTCTTTTAATTATTTATAAATACGTATTCATTTTTATGTATTTATATAATTATAATTTATTTTGTGGCCAATACAGAAAAATAAGTAAAAAATTATAAACTTCAAATTATAAACTTTATGAAAAAAAAAAATAATTTTACATGCGTAGTTTAATTATTTATTTTGTTTGGGTGAACTTTATCATGTATTTCGTAAATGTTTGACGTATTTTCTCAGTGCAATTTTTTTTGTATGCGTTCATTACATGGAAAAAAATATATCCCACCTCCCGAGTTGTTGCATAATTGCGCTCGTTTTACGGCATTTTCAATTGTTACTCTCAAAACATCTGGCTCAAAATTGGCGATTTCTTCTTCAAAGTCAGCTTTCAAGACTTGCAAGGTTCGTGGTTTGTTGTGGTAAACGCGAGATTTTAAAAAGCCCCAAAGGAAGAAGTCATGGATGGCCAGTTCAAATCTCCAAAACGGGAGATCACTTTACCTGGAAATTGGTGTCAAATCTCCATAGTTTCCCCAGCTGTGTGAGCGGTTGCTCCTTCCTGTTGAAACCAACAATGATCCAGAACCAATGCAGAAACTTGCGGAAAATGCATATGCCTGTAACGCTCGCCATTTAGGGTTACGGTGGCGCCATCGGCGTCTTCAAAAATATATTATGTATTAAGAAGTTTTCTTTTAAGCGATTTTATAACACATTTTAATGTTTTCACTGTGTATGTTATGAAAGTTGTCGTTAATTTAATAAAACTTTTCTGAGTAAAGTTTTCCATTTCCTTTTCGAAGAAACGTATACCCATTCTTGACGTAATATTTATACTTCTGTAAATAAACTAATTTCGTGATACACATCCTATCCGTTAATCGAAGTATGACTGTGCTTATTATGAGCATTCATTACTAATCAATGCGTTATTTGGACTAAGATCATACATGTATACTTTTCACCTACATATAAGTATAGACAGACTAACTAGACATGTCTAGAACTGAATAAGAGGTCACTCACACTTTCTACCCATACTCAAACCGCCTACTAGTAAACTAACAAAGCATAGATACTTACATATTCTGCAATCTAAATGTCGTTACAGCTAAGCACGCTTATTATTATGTTATTGGAAGTTAATACATGATGATGTATGCACCCCGTCTCATCGAGTAAGTAAGGAAACGATGAGAGTAGAAATATTTCACTTTCGGCCCGTGAGGACCTCCCAGTTATTCTACACCTCTCATGTCTCCTTACAGTGTCAGACTAGAGTCAAGCTCAACAGGGTCTTCTTTCCCCGCTGATTCTTTCAAGCCCGTTCCCTTGGCAGTGGTTTTGTTAGATAGTAGATAGGGACAGAGGGAATCTCGTTAATCCATTCATGCGCGTCATCCACAATTGGAAGACGAGGCATTTGGCTAGTTTAATACATTTATTTTCATTAAACTATGTACATTTCAGCTAACGGCGGCAGTCCGCTGTGGACTTGTGCACTTATTTAAATGGGCAGTACAGGGCGCCCATGTGCGACATTACAGACATATATAACAAATATATAATTATCCGCAATCGTCCGACATAACCTGTTATAAAAGAGAAGACACATATATACAATATATAGTTCGTGAATTATAATAAAATAATAAAAATTCAAAGTAAAAAATTGAACAAATTAAAATTAATGTAAATATAAAATGTGGACAAATAACTCATAAAATCATATTAGCAATAAATAAATTAATAGAAATTAAAATATAAATAACTAAAGAAAAAAATAAAATCGGGTCTATAACAAAAATGACTAGAAATTAATAAAATAGATGAACAAACATGTGGATGAGGATTGTTCGGTTCTGCAAAAATCTTGACGGCGCGATGCAACTCCCCAAAGGCCGAAAAGTTTTGTGGCGCGACAAAATTATAAAAATTCAAAGTAACAAAATGGACAAATTAAAATTAATGTAAATATAAAATGTGGACAAATAACTCATAAAATTATATTAGCAATAAATTAATAGAAATTAAAATGTAAATAACTAAACAACAAATTAAAATCGGATGTATAAGAAAAATGACTAGAAATTAATAAAATAGATGGACAAACATATTAAAATGAGTTGTGCCTTCACCACAGAGAGGCTTTGCCCCGTCGGTAACCGGCCGACGCAAACGGCACATACACGCACTTCACCGATCACTGTGGCACCTAGTCAACACCTTGATGTCTTGGTGGTTGTCCTCGTCTTCCTCGGTGTCGTCTGTGGACGACCGAGTCTGCGGTTCCCCCACCGGTGCTGGTTGCAGTCTGCCCCTGGATACTGACTGGTGCTGTTATAGACCAGGACGCTGCGCCCAGGCAGTTCTCATAAATGTGGCGTGGATCGAGCTGCCCCATTTTAGGCAAGAATACACACACCTCCTCTTGAGGGTGGATGTGACTCCTAGAACAATTGATGTTATTGAGTTCTTTTTAGCACTAGTGCCCTGAGCGCTCAACACCAGGGGCAAGATAGTAAATATGGTGTTGGGCCATTTCCTGGTTGCTGCCAAAGACACCACGTTATAGCCTTTTCATTGGGTCTTACGAGATCTCAAATAGTGGTTGGCGGCACGAAAGGCGAAGGTTGAAAATTTTTGTTGCACTTCTCTTAACCTATGTTCTTGTCTCAACCAAGTAGCGCTGGTAAATTTTCTGTTCGCGTCGATGCCTGACCTGGAGTTCGGTCAGACCGGTAGCCCTCGCCATTTCTGAATAGAATTTGCCTCCCCTCGTGCTTCCGGCCTCGATCTTGGCCAACAGCTCGGATTCGGGGAGTGGCAATTTCGCCTTCAAGTCCTTTCGGTATTCCATGGGACCGGGACTCATGCTGACGCATGAGCTCATAAGAGGCGAACCGTTGACAGCAATATGAGCACTCAGTCCTCTTTTCTTCGGAAATCTTCTCACTCGGAGGGGCGCTTGGGTGCTCTAACTGACTGTACACTTGTTGGTTGCTGAATAGTTTGTGGGCTCGGTCTGGATCCAGAAGATTCTTGGCTTCATATGAAAAAGTATATTAGTTTCGTAAACGAGCCCGCGTTGGCTTCCGGTGGTGACCCGGTTTTAGGCTTTGTGACTGCCTTGACCTCTGGAGTATTGTGTGAGGAGGTCCACTTATTGCGTATATTTATACTGTCGTCACCAATGGGTTCCTAGTCCGAGTTATGAACTCTAATCACACCCCAACCCGTAAGTGAGGCTTCCGATGCTTTTTCCTTATTGTCAGGACCAACGCATTTCTAGACGCGGGGCTCTCAACCCTTACGACAGACAGGGATGAGGGGGATGTTTCGATCCGTCACGACTTTGTTGTTACGCGGCGCCACCTCGTGGAGGTGTCGTGTACGGTCTTGACACGGGTTATGCTCTGTAATCGCCTTCCCGTGCCCTGTCAAAGACTTGGAAAAGGGTGTATAAGACTTACATCCTGAAGGAGACCAGACCACCTCACAAAAGAGAGTCATAGTTACTCCCGCCGTTTACCCGCGCTTGCTTGCATTTCTGCACGTTAACATTCAGAGCATAGGGCAGAAGGCAATTTTTAGAAACTTTTAATAAGACAAAATCCCTAAGTTTCTCGTAAAAAGATGCGTCTTCTCCGAAAAATACGTAATTGAATTTCTGATATTGATATTGACATTTACATTTTAAACAAAACAAACTTACTCTTTTACAACGAATTTATCCGAGGATACATCTTATGGTCCTAATTGATCCTTAATTATATTTCGATTTCTCTGCCTGAAATGATGCGTCTTATAGTCCGACATACACTCAATCTACATTTCTCATATTGAAATCTATATTTTAAGCAAAAGCAAACTATTTTCTTATTCGTTCACTTACAATTATTGCTAAGCATTTGTTAATACCTCACTAAGAAAATGCGGTGAATGCATAGGATAAATGTGCCATGGATGCTGTGGTTGAGCCTCATCCATGCACATACCGCATCTGATACATATAAATATGCATTACTAAAATGAGAAAATGAGAGAAGTAAATATTAAAAGTCGTTGAAATAAATAATGATATAATAACTTTGTTTTTAAGCTTAAATTTGAAAAGATCTAACTGGACATCGGGTTTGGTGTTAATGAAACAATTAAAAGTTATAATTAATATTTAAATAACCTTATATTGATTGAAGAAAGAAAAACAAGTTATTTCATTTATGTGCAGCTGAAATAGAAGGGGGAACATAATAAGGAGGAAGAAAACACAGGATGAACTAGTTGCAATGCTCGGCTTGTTATTCTGGTGGGCATAAACTATGTTAAGCTAGGGGACACATATACATAAATATAAATTTAGAACTACGATTGTATCTGTCAATTTCGTGTAAAATATGATATGAAACCAAATATAGTTTTGGCATCTACAGTTATGGCCATTATCCAGTACTGTGTTAAATTTGATAGAATGTAGGTACAAATAATTAGTATTGATAATTTGCCTGAATATCTATTAACAAATGTTGTATTCGTAAAAAAATAATCAAATCTATATATAAAAGTACAATTTCCTTATTTAGATTGAAAACTTAATAGTATATCAATACATCGCATAGTGCGGATAATCGATTCTACCAATAATCGGTACTTTTTGAAAGCTTATCCAGGACTTTCAAACCGCTAAAAAATAAAAGCACAAAAGACTTGACCTTATACAGCACTTTTTGCAGCAAGAGCCGCACCTAAACTTTTTGGTATAAAAATCTCAATCATGATATAAAATATATACAATATTTGTGTTTTGTTGTGGCTCAACTAGCCACGACAAGATTCTTGAAGAGCCGCATGAGGCTCGCGAGCCACAGTTTGGCCACCCCTGGTAAACCCTAAAATTTTCACGGAACATAGTTTATGTATACAAACAAAATTAATTCTACTATTTTTTAGATTTTATTTTTACTTAAAATTTAGTGAATAATAATCAAAACGTACTAGTAGTGAATCCGCACTGATCAAAACCGCACTATGTGAGATATTGCTGAAATGTATAAAATTTGAATAGAAATGTATATTAACAAAAGTTGAATTTTGCAAATTTCTAATATTAATAAAAGTAAATAATAATCCTTGAGATGCTATAGAAGTTCATTTTTTTTAAATAGATGAGAATGATTATTAGTAATATATGTTTATTATTATTAGAATGTTTTGTAGAAATACTAAATAGTATCATGGCATACAGCATATGATTGTTCATCTCCTGCTCGATGGGTGGCGTGTATCGGGTGGTCTATGCAGTTACCTTGCAATGTATGCTCAATATCGGCAAATGTTCAATAGCAAAACAAAACAAACCTCCGACAAATGGCAACAGATCGCAACACAGCAATAAGAATTGGAATGTAGAGATAAGTAAATGTTTATAATTTGCTTGATTCACTTGCAACACAAAATGTGGAGATGAGTATTTTACAGCAATACCTCGCTGTTTGAAATCGGTCTAATCGATGACGTTAAAATCGCAAAAAAATATGAACTATTCTTTTATAATTTATTTTGTTCAATTAGTTTGTTTTACAATTTTCAAAGCGGACTATAGTGAATCTGCACTAATCGAAACCGGACTACACAAGGTGTTGTATAGTATATATACATTAGCGGTAAAGTGTATAATTCGACATTATATAAAATACTTAGACAAGGTGATAGTGATGTAGAAGGTGCGCAATCCGGGACTTCTCTTCTCATCGTCACTCGTTATGCGAAACGTCGCTCGTTATACTACATTTCTAAAAATTATAGTTACAAATACAACTAATAAAAAAATATTACAGTTTTTACAAAACTGGTATGGAAGAAATGTTCCATTTAAAGTATTTTCTTATTTGGAAAGAAAACCCAAACATCTCAGCAAAATTACTATATTGTTATTGTATAAAATGTCAAGACCTTTAATAAGAGAGAAATACAGCAATATGATGAGTTTACAATCTTATATACCACCTATTTATCATGAATACTTCACTATGCAAATTGTAAAGGAGAATAATGTTTAATACATATATTTTTTAGTTATCTTAACGAAGTAATTATATTTTATAGTTGTTTATTTATATCTACTTTTTTTTAATATAAATGAAATTATTTCATAATAAACTTGATGATTATAGTAAAGCCAAGGTCTATAAAAAATTTGGACTTAAATTTCCTTTTGTTTTTATTTCTTATTATAGTATAAATGGTATAAGTCCATTTGGAGATTTAAAAAATCGTTTATTTTCTTAAATAATTTTAAAAATTATTATTGAATAATTAAAAATATCACCCGAATTGAATAACTTTTGCCAATATTTTTAAATTGATATAAATTCAAACCCTTAAATATGATTTTTTGTTCAAGTTTCAAATTGTTCGAACGTACGATGTTCGAGGGTTTACTGGAATAACATTATTAAAAGATGTTATTAAAAACTAAATAAAGGAAAATCTTTTTTTTATGTTTTGAGTATAATATTATCATATTAGTTCTCTTTTTAGTCTACTTATTTACTAAAAAATCTGTGCAAAAAATAAGTATATCAGAACTTTGTAATTGTTACTTTTTATTATGACTATATGAATACAGCAATACCTCGGTTTCGATTAGTCCGGATTCACTAGAGTCCGGTTTGAAAATTTCTAAGCAAAGTAAATTTTAATTGAGCTATATAAAAATTATGTATATAATTAACGAAATTATTTTTTTATAATGATAGGTTATTTCCGTTTATCAAGTATCTTTTTTGTATCTATGTAGTATCTAAATTAGTCAGGTTTCAAATAATCTGTGAGAGGTACAGCTGTATTCTTCGAAGATTCAAAAGAATTCGTTTTTACAGAAATAATGTGAGTTTTCAGTTTCATATTGTAAAAAAATGCAATTAAGGTACTGAAAGTAACATATGCTGTTCTCTTTCATATTCTATATATAACAATTCAGTGTGAAAGAAAATCAATTCATGCACTATGAAACCGAAGATTAAAGATAACATTCGAAGAAGAATACATAAATATATACTTGCTCATATCGCGCCTTGTAGACGGAAGTGTAATGGGTCCTATTACTTTACAGAATCCATAAACAATCTCGTAAATATATATTGAGAGGAAATTGGTGTTTTTTTTCGACCCACAAGGAACCAATTTTCTCCAAGAACTGAATTATAAAAAAAAAATAAGAAAAAATGGGAATATATTTGTGTTACAGGTTTTTTAAAGCTTAAATAGAATGAGCTAAATAAATTGGTTATAAAATAATGTTTACACAATCTTTCTTTATCATTCCTTCCTTTATTTTATTGTTTATCATAAATTGTCATTTGGTCCCGACTTCAGGAAAAAAATCTTGAATTTTAGTGGTGCAATAAAACGATATTTGATCGCACAGGTAAATTTATTTCTTAATTTAAATAAAGCAGTAATAATTACATATTTTCATATTATCAAATCGTCAAATTAAATGCACTTAATTTGAAAGAATTTTCTTAAATTAAAAATATCTACTAAATAAGGATTGAATGACTTTTTACGAAAAATCTCATAGTTTTAAAATAATAAATATCTTTTTCTGCAATTAATTTTCATTTAATTATTGTACTAAAGGTTTACTTTATTCCTAGAAAATAAGGGCAGAACCAAATTAATCAATAAGTTAAAAAATATTGTATTGCTATTTAAAGTTTTGAATTTGAAACAGTGTACTTTAATATAAATTCACTTAAATCACAATTTAAATACTGGTAATTCCCGGGACAAAATCCCCGGGACTTTTGAAAAAATATATAGTCTCAATATCCGGGAATTATTGTTATTATGTTATTTTGGAAACAAATAAAAGTTTTATTTTTGTTTATAGAATGTCTTTTTTATTTAATAAACTATTATAGGAAGGATTTTTGTTTAGTTTATTATGTTGTCAATTGTAATAAATTATAACATATTTTTTACTTTACTTTTATTCTACATTTTTGTAGGTTGTTGACCCTTATTTTTATTTAATTAAAATTTAACAAATTTCTTGTTAACTAACTTAAAAAAGCAATAATAACTAGTGTACGGTTATTATCTCAACTGTGGTTATAATTTGACATGTTATAAAACACATACAGTGCCAATTATGCGTGCAATGATAACAATTACCGTAATTGATGCTAATAATGCAGCTTGTTATATGTAGCTTTTTGAAATCGGTTCTATTCAACATGAACAACAAAGAAACAGCGGCTCTCGTTCGCTTTATATTGTTTTCTCTGTTGAGAGTCTCTACAGGTTTCTTTTTCTTCTCCCGGTTCTGCGTTTCGTACTGAAAATTAAAACGCGACGTTATTGAATACTGAGTTTAGTAACCTCTATATTGGCCAACAGCACTTGTCGACTAACCACAACATATGATCTATCACCCAACTTTCATTTCAATAACAATAAATTCATATAATTCCATACAATAATTTCGTGGAAGCCACTGTCCAGTTAGTTACTACCAAAAGAAATGGTTAAGGTAATATAAAATCATTTATTATGAAAAAAATATAATTGCATTTTATATTTTTTCCCATGCAAAAAGATATAATGTATCATATTGTATGTTTTTTTTATAGTATTTTGTCCAATTGTCGTAGTTTTCCTGAAACATTGAATATTATTTGTTTCAAAGTCAAATTTGTCCACAGTACAAAATTTAAATTCAATTAATTTATTCCAGATATAAAATATTTCAAACCAATAATTGAGATTATCAGCTTGAAATCATTAGTTAATAATTTTGTTTCAACTACACATTTTTACATCCCAGAATTTTGACCCTCTGTCCTTTTCTTTGAAAACCTCAGTGTTTTCATATCTAATTTATTAAAATAACTGTTCAACATCATAAGATAATCTTTCGTAAACAAATAACCTTGAAAGGAGATGAGTTAAAATTGCATATTGTTGGTTATTATGGATTATCTACAAAGATAAGAGCGAATATTCATCTCAGATGCTGTTTAGCAATGAAGAATGGGATGAAACGTTGTCTGCATGTCGTTTTTGTATACCGACAACATTAATTATGCCTACGCATACACCCTAATATATCATGTACCGTTAGGTCATTTCAGGAGCAACAAAACGTGGTCGGCATTGAAAAGGTATGGTGGCAAAACATGTACTGGGACGTAAAGCGATGCGTTAAGTCATGCGAGACCTGTCAATTCGCAAAGAAATTCGAGTTACCATCGACTGTTCAGTTTTGTTTTATTGCTGAAAAAAAATCATCTTTTTACTATATTTATATTATGTGCTTACAGTTTGCTTTTTTTGAATTTTTACCTATGCCTTTTAAGGTCCGATGAAATGCTATTGCTGTTTTACCTTACTACTTAAAGAGTATTTTTTTATATAGCAGATTTTATTTGTTAATTAAATAAATTGAACTTATTTAGTATTTTGGAATTATTGCAAGAATTCTTTAGATTCTTATTTTATTTTATAATTGTTAGTGATAACCTAACATATTTGACAGTCGTTGCTTTTGAATTATGAAAAATGTAATAATCGTCGCTGTAATTTCAAAATGGAAAATTTTAACCCAAATAACGTAAATTTACAAAGAAGAGATGCAATATACAGGGTGTTCCAAAATTAACGCAAGATTTGAATTTGGCGCCATTTGTGCAGTAAAGTGTCAAATTGTTTTTTTTTTGGATTTACTGCACAAATGGCGACAAATTCAAATCTTGCGCTAGTTTTGGGACACCCTTTATATTTTTATAAAAGTCAAAAAATGAAAAATAAATTTGAATATTTTTATTTTTTTATAAAAAATTATGGATGTGCTGAATATTTTGTCCATATATACAAAAAATCTTTTGAAATATACTAAAACTGTTGCTACAATAATTCTTTATAATTGTTATATTTTATTTGGATTTGAATCAAAATCTAATACCTTAGTTTATGATATGTCCACATTATACTATAATTCATAGTAGAACAAAATTTTAAATTTAAAAATATTCTAATTATTAAAGAAGTCTAAGCTAATGATTATAAAAATTATAAATTATCTAAGATCTTCATTATTTTGCGTTACGAAAAGTTAAATAATAATCTAATTTCACTGACAGAATAACTTTGGTCGAAATCAATATTATAAATAAATAAATTTTATTAGAATATTTATCATCTTTTTTTAACTTGTAAATTACGTATACCTCGCATAGTGCGGCGATCAATACAGATTGACTATAGTGCGGTTTGAAAATTGAAACAAATATAAATCTGTATTCACCGAAGTCCGTTCTTGTACGGTAACGTTTTAAACAGTCCGGATTATTGATGGATTACCAGCACTATGTGAGATATTGTTGTATTTATTAATAATTATTATTAATAACTATTAGAAGTTATAATATTAATAAATCAATAAAATATTATTTATAGTTTGAGAAGAAATACCACGGTCGTTAGATCTTTGACCAACATATTTATATGTATATGCTAATAAAGATGTTGTTTATTTTATTTTTTATAGCATTTAAGAATTGATCTATAGCTATGTGAAAAACTTTTTTTTTCACGGATATCAAGTATATTCTGGTATAAACGTACATTAAAAATTACTACAAAGTGCTTGGATTCGCTTATCTAAAAATCAGAAATAAATATATTGTATTATTAAATCAAACTCCATTATACATATCGCATCGTAGGCGTTCGAGAAGACATAAATTTAGAATACTTACAATTCAGTGCGAAACGAGAAACGTTCTAAGAATACGTTTCTAAAAAATTATATTTATTATGCAATAAATATATTTTTCTTAATCTGGTATGGAGTTAGAAATGTTGTTTTCTTGTCAATTTTACTACAAATGACATTATATAACGTTATATTTTTAAAATTCATTACAACATATATAATAACTTTGAACATGGTACAGTCACTATTTCTTAATTAACGAATTAAGAAAATTTTCTTATAATATAGTTAAGAAATAGGAAATACTGAAATATAGGTTAAATTGAATACTGTAAATTGTTAAATTCTATAATTATTTAAAAAAAAGTATGCTGAATTATATATAATTGTCCACTTTGTATTACATGGATTAAGATTTAAAAAAAGTAATGTGTGTTTGTTTTTATATTTTTCTATGATAATAATTTATATAACAAAAGAAGGAATTATAATCTCTTTGAAGACAACTGTAATATAATAGATTTATATTGTTTCAAACTAAACATACATTAAAATGTTATATTATAGAAGAATAAATCAACTGTTAAATTTTAAAGGAAATGCAGTAATACCTCGCATAGTCCGGCCAATATTCCGGACTATTTGAAACACGATCATTTATGTATTCAAATTAATTGTGTCTACTATTTTGTTACAATTTATTTTTAATTTGCTCAATTAAAATATTGTTTTGAAATTTTCAAAGCTGTCTATAAAATCCGGACTGATTGAAGATTGCTGTACTGGACGATAATAAATAATTTCACTTATTAATGGTTACAATTAGAAGGTAGTGTTTTTGATGATTGAAAGTTTGAAAAATGATTTTTGTGTACAATTGATTTATTTATTAACAAAAATATATTTTTTTCATAATATATAAAGCAAAAACTACAACAAATTACATAAACTACATTAAATGGATAATCTTTTCCGGTAGATAAGTTAATTATCCTTGTCTATTTAAGATGCTATAGTTTTTTATTTGACGTGTAAATTATAAAGTATTTATCTAAATCACAAATAAAATGTTGCCACGAGTTTTCCCAACATTTCATGATAACGAATCTTCAATATTATTGGTGCACTAGAATCCAGTTAATTATAGCAATAATTAGGACAAATAACAGTAAACAACATGCGGTCTACAGATGTTCATCTGTTGAAATGTTTATTATATTTTTTAATTATAATTAATAATTTCTATTTTTTAAATATTAAAATTTAAAATAAATACACACTAATTGTGATATTGTGATATAAATTAACATATATTTCATTGGTGCATAATTATCAGTTTTTAAATATTATTTATTATAAAAAAAAACATAAAACATTTTACAATAAAATTTTTAAATGATTATTCCGGAGCGTAATAAAAGTAAACAAAACAGCAATTTTCAGTAACAAAAAGCAGCTTACAAAAAAGCCTGATAATTATGCTAATAACAAAAAGTTAATAAATAAATTATTTTTTTTAGAGTTGTAAGTAAATTAAATCTGATTGTTGTATTAATAAATTACTGAATTTTTGGAAAAATAATTTAATAAAATTATTAATTAGAAAAAAAAGTATTTGTGTGAATTTTATTGTATTAATTAATAAAATCTGAAAGTGTTGTTTTCAATAACAAAATAACTGGTAGCAATTCGCATGAATTGCATTTGAATTACTTTAAGTGGTCGGTCAGTTGAAAGAGGGCAAAGGTTGTTTTTCATATAATTGTTGATGCACTTATTTTGCCTCTGCCATATACAAATATTGGTTTATAATAAATAATGATTTGACTTTTATTGGGTCTAATATAAATAAAGCAAATGCAAACGGTTGTTTTTCTTGAATACTCAGAGCAACCTTGTGAAGGTGAAGGATTACACTTTTTAATCCTTCACCTTGGATTAAAGCATATATTTGGTTCAGAGTAAATAAACTTTTGTTCTTTTTAATAATTAAAAATAGAAACCTGAAAGAAACATATCAATACATTTTTTTTAGTCGCAATAGATCACTTTTTAATATACGAGTTTTCTTTTTTAAATGTTTTCTCCCACTGAAACCTGCATTATATTATCCCATATTCTTTGTGTTGGGATCCAAATGTTTCCAGCTTACAAATTTCATTAAAGATATTTAAAAAGAAGACTTTCATTCCTTACTTTTCTCAGCAAAAATATGTATATTTATATATTTTTGTCATTCATAATCTTTTTACTATTTCCTAGATTAAAAAAAACCTTTGTTTTAGTCTACATTTCTGTGAAATATATAAATATTTTCTAAATTACATGATGTTTTTTTTAATCAAGCCTATAACGATAGTTGTAGTGTACAGTACTGGCTTTAGTGTAAAGTTTATTTAATTTTTCTATCTATCAAGTGAAATAGAAGAAAAAAATCAAGAATTTCATGATGTAATATTTTCGAAAAGAGAAAACGCAACTAGAGCGTCCAGGAAGATATGTGATGTCTATGTGATGTTTCAAAGTGTGGATACTTGGGGGGGTCGCAGAAAAATTGATTTTCCACACATACCCATTCTTCGGGGGTCCTTCAATTTTTTTAAGCGCGGACCACAAAGTTTGAGAAACACTGGTCTAGAAGGCATCTGCAACTACCGTGGTAAAAGTGGTATCCCTGGTTCAGGAGCAGTGATTTCGAGCTTACAGATGTTTTGTGAGATCCCTGTTTTGGTATGATTAGACAACATATACTGTCAGTACCATTAGTGTTAAAAAAACTTTTTCCTCGATTTTGTCGTGTCTACTATTTTTTTTTTGGTGGATATACGTTCAATGATTCAGTAGTCTTTACAATATTGAAAAAAGCAGACGCATAGACGTTGCGTAATTACGATTTGTGGAAGTAATTAATTAAAGTTTTATTAATTATTATCGGCTTTTAATAATCCCGATTAATGAAGTGAATTTAAAGGTGATATCCAGCATGGAAAGTAATATATGTGGTGTTTCACACCACGCAACATGCCGTTGCTGATCATAGTCGTCGCTTGTGCATGAGTGTGTATGTGTGTGTGTTTGAATAATTAATTGCTATGTAATTGGTTGTCACGTTTAAAGGGCAGGAAGCGGCAGCAACGGCAAAGAAAAATAGAAATATTCAAACCGTGCTCACATAAAAAAAGTTCTCGCAAAACAGATTATCTCCATGAGAAATCCATGACCGACACTTAATTAAGAGTGTCCATGCATATACATGTTCAGTCATTAACGTAATTAAGTCATTACGATTTAACCCTGAGTCCCGCAAAATTTTAATTTAAAGTAACTCAAGATGGTAAAAATACTAGGTGAAAAATTGTTCGTAGCAATACATTTTTTTTTATCTCTGAGCTTACGTTTTGTAGAGATGTTTAATCTCAAGGCTTTCAACTTGCCACAGTAATAGAAATGTGTTATTTGCAATATACAGGTTGCTGCAGAGAAACCGGCGATTTCAAATTATATCTATTATCAATTTTAATGTATCAAAATCCCGACAACCATAAACATAATAAACAAAACTACTCAGGCCAAATTCCGTAAAATGCTTAATCATCATCATAAAGAAAGCCCTACTCCTAATCACAACTCCGTAATACTAATAATTTACTTCGTAAGTAGTGGTTTTTAATACTGTCGGGATTTCGATCGCCACCGATTTTTGAAGCTTAAGCAGTGGTAAATCATCGGACATTGTCTTGAACATCGTATTTTTAATTCATACTTCTACTACTTTCTTGTTGGAAATATACTGCAAAACCTAGAATAGTTCGGCTTCAATCAGTCCGGATTCTATATAGGTGTAAACAGTTCAAAACAAAGTAAATTCGAATTAAGCAATATACAAATATAATATAAAAATACTTTTGTTGCCCATTTTTTTATTTCGTAATAATTTTATTTACAATCTATTTAATGTGAACAATAAGTAAATTTAATCGCAGTTGACAATAAATGGATAAACTTTCTTGGTGAATATTAGGCACCCCTAATCTATTGGGTATAGATCAGTGTATTATCCTTCACCTGAATCATTCTATTTTCCAGATATGATTTTATTATTTTAAAATAATTATATGTCAAGTTCTTCTTTATTTTATATAGTAGACGATCAATGCATTTGTCTTCAAACTGGTTTCAAACAGTCCGGTATATTGGCGTAACCGATTACGCGCACTAATTGAGGTATTGCTGACAAGTGTATATATATATATTATAATAATAATAAAAATAGCATTTGTAATAAATTTACAATTACTTAAATTACTTACTAAAGTATTGAGAGAAAAGTGTGAAATAAAAAACACTATAAATTAATGATGTGACTATAGGTCTTTCAACCCATATTTAAATGTTTTCGAAGTTAGAATCTTTATGTGAGGTGCATAATATAGTCGATTAATTAACTTTTTTAAAATATGCGATTTTAATCTATATTATGTGATCATTAAAAGAATGGTAATTTATTCTTTAACACCATGTACATATTACAATAACTTGAAGACAAAGACTATAAAGAAGGTAAGTTATATATCATTAATTTAGACAGTCTTATTAAGTTAATACCGTTAACATAAGTTGTAATTATATGTTGACAAAGTATGTCAGTTTGTATTATTCTAATCATTAATGAAAATCACAAATGGTAATGTGACTGTGAATCCTGTGATGTTGGTCAGCGGGATGTCGGATTTAATTGCTCTCAAATGTGCGTATACATTTCGAGTTCCCTTTCTCAACGTGTGTCTTCAGTCAGTTTAGGGAGCATATTCAAATAGGTCTTTTAATATATGAAAAACTAATGTACGTTATACGTTTATAATCCATTCAAGTAGTATTCCTTATAGTCCATATTTTATCAATCTAACGTTGGAATTTTTTTGAAATATTTAATAACGATGAATGATGGGGTATATGTAGTTGTACTTCAGGATGCTACTTGGAATTTGATAATAGCTGCAGCTAGTTTTATTTTAAAACTGTATAATGATATCAACTACCTATGGAACCGTTACTGGTTTTACATGGGTCTTCCAGGATGATTTATATCATAGGAATAATTAAGTTGTTTCATGCTGTTAATAAGGCTAGGGCGCCGTTTACTAGAAATCCATTTAAACAGTTAGCCGCCTCTTAGCGTGCATTATTGATATGTATATTAGAATACTTAGGATATTATTATTTGTAATATCATTTACGACTTACCATGCTGGTTTAGATTTATTATTATTATCGGGCTTTTTTATCTGGAAAGAATTTTCTCTCTGGCATTCGTTAGATATTTCTATTTTTTGTTTCTCGGTTTTATAAATTACAGGTAACCCCCGCATAACACGGTCGTTAGGTGTCCAAATAAATAACATGTTATGCCAATTCGTGGTAAACAAAACAAAGAATTAGTAGAAAAAATACAAGATTAGATTTCTTTAATGATTAACACAAACATGTTTTCAAATATTTTAGTATTTCTTAATCTATTTTACAAATTGTTTTCTTACAATTTCACTAATTTGAAACAAAAGTAATACAAAAATGATAAAAAAATATAGTTTTTATCGAGGAACTAAATAAACCGCAAAAAGATACTGTATTATGTAAAGGAAAAAAATGGTTCACTTCACATTACTAAAAAGTAATGTTATGTTTATTTTCATTTTCTTCAATTAAAATTTATTTTGTTTTGAAATTTTCAAAGTTGTTATATTTTCTGATTTTAGTGAATCCGGACTGATTGAAGTCGCAATATGTGAGGTATTGCTATATTCGTTCGTAATAATATTGTTTTCATATTTGGATGAATATTTTTTTTCGGATTTCTATTAGAAAACTATCATATCTAGATTTGTCAGCTTGAAATAGTTATCTTTTCTCAACTGCTAAATAATTTACTGATTTATTTTCTTATAAAATAAATAATAAAGATATTTTATAAAAAATAAAGATTTTATAAACAACTATAAATAAGTTATTGAAAAAGTAAACAAACGTTCTTGCAAATAATATACATATTATTGTCCTACTTTCTTTAAATCATTGAAAGTACATAATTTGAAATAAATTTACCAAAGTCAGAACTATCTGAACTTTGTTTGAGGATATGAGTAAGCAATACAAACAAGAAATAGTTGAGTGTTTACAATTCAAATGCAGCCAACTATTATTTATAATTGGTGCTAATGAAAAATACAAATAAGTTGAAATAAACTATAAATTATGTTATACAATCATCTCATAAATTAATATACTTCTATTATACCGAACCGTAAACCGAAATTAATTTCGTTGTAAAACCGAAACCGAAATTTTAATACTTGTTAATTTCGGTTTATTTTTTTTCATAAATTAATTCATTAATCGCTTTCTTTCATGTAAGCTCCATGTTAAAATATCATACTTCTAGACATTTTAACTGTAACAAATTTAAATTGTTATTTTTTTCAATTTTAAATACTATATTGATATTACTATAATGAAAAATAAAATTAATTAATCCATTGAACTGGGCTTGTTTTTTTCTTATTTACACTTTTTAACTGTTTTTATTTATATTATTGTTACTTTACATAAATATTATTATTATTTTATTCAAATATTTATATTATTTATGTTGAAATCTATACACATCTATTTCTTTTTCTATAATTTATGTAAAATTGTTATTTTATTTCTAACAATTTCAGGTTGATAATTTATTTACATATACATATATTTCTATCATATCAGAATTTATAGTTTTCAATTTATATTATTTTGATTTATCTGTTTTTTTTTGTACATTGGAACTAATTTATGTTTATTTTCTTAAATATTTTGGTCAATAAATTAGAATAATTATTTTTATTACATTTTTAATTATTTTATTAAGGAGAATTTGATTAATATTAAACAAAACTAAAAATGAAATATCGGTGAAAATAAATAAATGATTTTTATTTTTTTTAAATACATATACTTGAATTTGAAGAAAATTTATTACTGAAAATTTGCTATATGTATAAATTTATGTTATTTATTTGATTATTAAAAAAAACTTATGAATAATGTGTTATTTTGTAACGAGATGTCTGTGTTTAAATATAAATTTATATTTCTGTTTTTATGTTTCAATAATTGATGATTTAAAGTAAATATTATTTTTATACTTTCAAATACTTGTAAATATAAAATAGCAAAAAAATTGATTGCCTTATATGATTTAAAGAGTATATTTTTTTCTGAATTCAATTTATTGTAATGAAATAGAAAATTTATTAACAATAAATTACAATCAAGGTTTTACATATTTAAATACTTATTTTTAAAATAATGTATAAAAATAATAACAAACATTTAATTTTTAAATAAATCTATGGATTGAAAGAATGTTGGCATATGACTTGATAGATTTGATGAAATATCAACAAGAAAACACATTATTTGAATAAATCTTTTAGATAGAACAAACATATAGATAAAAGCAGACAAGGAAAATATACAGAATCTGATTTATTCTGTTTGCCAATTTGTTTTATTTAATTTATTGATGTATAGTATACAAGAAAGGTCGAATCTTATAAATTCCAAAAATTATTTATAAACGTACGCGCATCACTTGTAACGATAATTTACGTAATTGCAATGTACCATTTGAAATGTTCATGGTAAGTTAGCTTTTATCGAGTTGATATCTTGCAAGAAATCAACGTCTTGGTGTGAATGATAAGAGAGATATTTTCTGAGTGTCGAGACATCATATTTTGTGCGAGTGCAGATACATGTGAATCACAAGCTATTCACTCAATCAACATACAAAAAAAAACAGTGTGAATCAAAAGCATGTGCTGAAGATTTCAACAATATATGTGGCGCCTGTCTGCCGTAAGCCAAATAATTCATTCGAGTAAGTTCAACAAAGGTAAACATTTTTAAAGTAATCTGAATGTTTGCAATACTTTGAATTAAAAAAAATCATTTATTAAACTTAAATAATTAATACGAAGAGTCAGATTTATTAAATTCCTGTGTAATATATTCTTATATCTGATGGAAATAATTAAATTTAGTGTTAATAATATTTTATAGGTTATTTAAAACAAACAGTTTATTAGGTTTTATAATATGTTATTTTTTTAGTTTCCATATTAAGAACATTTTATCCTTAGAAAAATCTACTTAAAATTGCATTACTTTTGATGGTCCGAAAGCAATAAAATAAACTTTTCAAAACTCGTCCAATAAAATTGGATTGCGTCTTATGGTCCAAAAGATAAGTAGTTGTAATGTGAAAACTCAATGTAATAAATTTAACAATATTTTTGTTATATAAATATATATGGTCAATGAACTCCATTAGTCCTTTTAACGTACGTTCGATAATACGTACATATAATTGACCACCGTATAATTATGTCAATCAGAACAGACGGCCGCGTTTATCTTAACGAAGAGACAAAAAATCCATTTTTATGGAATAAGCGTCGGATTAAAGTACATTTATTTAAAGAACGACAGTTTTTGTATATATTACGTTCTAAATATTTGTAGAAATACGTTACATTTTTTATATATAATAATTTCAGATGATTCTAACCTTATTTATAACAGAAAAATCATATTCAAAATCTGATTATATAAGTTTATCTTCTGGGCGATATCCTTTTGATCATAATTTTGAACAATAAATCTGTTAAAGTAAAATAAAAGTTCAAAAAAATAAATAATTAAATTGATATAAATGGCCAATTAATTTGAAAACATGTTGATTTAATTAATTTTATTATATATAATTACAGTGTAATTACATAATTATTGCAATTTCAAGGCAATTATATCTTTTTTTTTATAAGCTAATCGTTTTTATAATAATGTATGTGTAGAAATAGTTTTCTTTTTAAATGTTAATTTAGGGCGACTAATAGATGGTTAAGTCACAATACCCACGTGCCAGTGGTCACAGATTCAAATTCTGGTCAAGCCAGGCCCTTTGTGAGCCCTCTTGGTGCTTGCAGCAATAGGGCCATCGTTCATCACTGATGGTCAGTGAAATGAATGAGGTTCATATGGACATTCAGCCAAGTCGATGGACAATGACAGTGTTAAGGATAGCAGCAGATTCACAGTCAAAGGAAATAGTGGTATCGCAGATCATCAATATACTACTGAAGTTAACCTACAAGACGACAGCCAACCAACAAATCTAAGCATCATAATGGTAACTATCCACCGGGAAAGATTACCTACCTAATGTCAACCGCGATCTTAAATTTACTCAATGTTTACATTGATGAACAGAATGTAAATAAAATTACAATCAATAGTAATAAGTAGTCAATACAATAGTAATTTGGATTTTTCTTTGAATATACTTTATATTATATTTTTTTTAATAATAAACAAAATTTATTTCTATAAAAGGATATTGACCGCAAATACAAGTTTGTATACATTTATATTTTAATTTATTACATCTATGTTATTTTTCAATTTATTATTAAGAATGTTAAGTAAATTTAGTGAGTTTTTATCTATATGACATTTTTATTTGACAGGAAAATCAAAGTATTTATTTCAATCAAATTCTATTTAAAACTAAATTAAATTGATTTTATTATTATCATATTCTTCTTAAATTACGTTTTTCACTATTGTATTAGTTTGATAGTCTTCCTACCTAATGGAATGCAAATGACCTATTCTAAGCATATTTTTTTTATTACTATAGAAAACTATATATTTCTATTAGAAAGAGTGTAACATCTCTGTTATTGGTTTTATACATTTTTGAACATACGATTTTACAGAAATTAATATTTTATCTTTTGTTTTTTAGTTTTTCAATACTATTATTGTAATCATTTCAATTATATAAGACATATTAGGAAAATAAAAATAACTTATAAATAAGATATGATTTTTTTACGTGACTGTTGTAATCAAAATTATTATTATATAATTATATCCCTTCTTGAAGGGCTATTAACCCTTCAAGAAGGGACCCTTCATTTTTTTGATTAATGATAATTATATTATTGCATTGAGTTTTATATTTTGTAATTTTCTGTTTCAATAAAATTTATTATTATTATTTTAATTTGGTTTTAAGGTTCGCAATTCAATTATCCATTATAATTTATTATGATGTTCAATTTTATTACTATGTAATAAACAATTATAACTTCAATGTGAGAGTTGTAAAGTAATAAATAAATAATAAAATTATAAATTTTATGTTGTTAAAATAATAAACTTTTACAACTATTTTAATTTGCAATTTAACTTAGTAAAAATACGGGATTTCCCGGGAATTGATATATTAATATTAATACGATAATGTTTATAAGACTTGACTATTTAAAGAAAGAAAAAACGATAATTTATATATTTAAAAAATAATTTTGTGTGATCAAATCTGCACTATACGAAGTATTGCTATATATTTATCTTTCTTACTGTATATTTATTGCTATATGATTTATAACTTTTATCGCGTGCAATGTAAATTTCACTTTTAAAACTTTCTACATTACCTTGTAAAGTTTAATTAATATTTTTATAACAACTTATTATTGACATTTAAGCTCGATTTTTACTCATTTATATTTATGATACCGATTTATGGAACGTAACTTTCGCTCAATTCGGGGCTCGCGTTAATGTAGGACGAAGGCCTTTGGCTCGATTTTGAAACAATGATGATTAATCGAAATGTAAATATTGTGAATTACTACAAATTTATATAAGAAAACATTAATAAAAGATTATTAATGTTTACAATATATTTTTATTATTTATTTACTTATTTTCACAATTACAATTCATTTTGTTCGGGAAAAATATTTTTTTAATTATTTTACAATACGCAAGTTTTTGATGTATTTATATAAAAATAACTGATTTTTTTGATAATCAGCAATTGTTCTTAAAAAATAAATTGATAATTTATTTTTTGATTAAAAAAATATAGTTTGGAGTAAAATATATCCAATGTTATGATAATAGTTAAAATGGGATCTAATTCCAATTTTTCAATATGATATAAAACTTTTTAAATGAAGTAAAATAAATAAAATTTGAGGATTTCCTTACTCATTAGATATTTTTTGTATTGTTTATCGAGCTATTGAAACAGGTAAATATATAATTAAATAATATGTAACTGGAGTAAAACTAAAAACAATAATTTCTATAGGACGTTGGCTCTAAGGACCACCGAGAAACTGCAGACGGGAAATGCTGTAAAGGTCTGCACATATTGTAGCGTTTGAATTTTTTTATTTCCTTTAAGTAGTTGCAGTTCGTGTACGAAGAAAGTAGTGTGTACTCGGCGATAATGGTGCTTAGTTTGAATATCTCGTGTGCTACAATGAAGCATCAGGAAAGTGTGAAGAGGTGCTAGAAGCTTCAGATGAGTTGTCTTGAGATATAGGCTATGTTATTTTGTTGTAGATCTTAAACTTCAAACTCAAAACCATTCTGCACATAGAAACAATAAACTTATTATATATTTTTTTTTAAATTAAACATAAATAAAATTGAAAAACGTATTTATATTCGCCTTAATAATAAATATATAAATAAAAATATGAAAAAAGGGTGGAAATCAGGTCGATATTTCTTCAATAATTAGTTTCTATCTAATGTTGAGTAAATAATTTTGATTCATTTATATTTCACTTTTTTATACATTTTGATCCATTTTTATTTCACATTTTTATACATTTTTGACAAAAAAAATAATTATTAATATTTTTATATAATAATGAAATCTTTATTATTATATTATTTGAAATATTTGTATGATCTTAATTATGAATAACTGATGCAATAAATGAAGTTTGCAATTAATATTATAAGAAAAAAAAAATGTCAGTAATTTATTTAGTACATTATATAATTATTAATAAATAATTATTTAAAAAAAAAACTATTCTATAAATAAATTTACCATTATTTAGAGAAAACCCAATTTTATTAACATACAACTGTTATTGTTAAAAATTGAGATTTATTAACAATATTTTATCGTTTATAATTTATATAAATAAAAGCAAGTTTACAATAATAGCAAAATTTCGGATATTCCGTCAATATTCGAGGACTTTAAAACTGTACTAAAAGAGTAAATTATCATGATGTAAACAACTAAATAGTTTTAGAATTTATTTTGCTCAATTAGGATTTAGTTTGTATGAGTATTTCAATAATTGTTAACGAAAACTGTTATTTTCAATTTTTAATGAACAAATAAATACATAAATCATCAAAGTTCGCTATTTATTTAGGCCTAATAATAATTTGTTATATTTAATTATGTAGAGATTTATGGATATTTCTGGTACTAATTTTTATTTTATAGTTTTTCGGCATAATAATAATCTGTTATAATTAAAACGTTTTGCAAAAATGTATATTTTTTTTTGGTTCTAATTCTTATTTTATAGTGCATAATTATATAAATTGACAATTGGCTACTTTTTTTTTAACAAATATTTATTTTAATAGTTTAAATTTAGTAGGAAATCTGAAAATTTGATAAAATTACTTAAAAAAACAATGAAATAATATTAATACATTGATATGATGTTTTCATTGGCGAAGAACGGACCCTTAGCAGGTGTGAGGTCCAAAGGTGCGTTTTCGGTGAATTTGTTTCTCGGGGTTTTGTTTATTGGTTGTAAGCTTCAGTTTGTTTCTTGTTCCTTTTAGCGAAAGCAGCGCGATGGGAGGAACGGTTTAAAGCGTGGGTGTCGTTTGTACACGATAAGATCTGATTAGTATTTTGTATTCACATTCCAGAAAAGAAGGAGAAAAAAAAAATAAGAAGAAGAAGATGACGGTGAAGGAAAAGAGAGATAGATTTTCGAGAGGTGTCTGGACCGAGGGATGTGTAAATCCGGGGATGCGAGATAAGGGCTCGGAGGAAATGAAAGGCAGGAGCCCCCCATTGAGGACAGCCTGTGACAAATGCGCGCCGACGGCGCAGATGACAACAATCAATTTTTACCGGGCGAAATTATACATTACCTGAAACCTGTCGATTGTATCATTTAGATAGAAAAAAAATTGGGCCGCACCCTTGGACTGACGCTTTCATTCCCTTCACATCCCTTTCCATCAACAGATGACCTAAATTATGCAACCGACGGTTACTGTGTATTTTGACGCGTGCATGGTGTGTGCGTGCTCGTACAGAATAGAATTGTGTGTATTAATAGACAGAGATAATTGATTGTCGTGAGATCATTTAGCGTACTACCTAAAATTAGTTGTTGACTGTTGAATGGGAATTTAATCAATTCACATGAAGCGAGTGGACGACAAACGTCGCGAGATAAATAATTTATAACAATCCATTTAAAACGCATTGCTCTCATTAATAAGAGTGCTCCCCCACTTGACAAATGGGACATAATTTATAATATCTAAGGTCATTGAAATAGTAAAAATAAATGGACCGCACGATTTATTTATCCATCGAAATTCTTAACGCCACAAGGTTTTGATTAAAACAAACATAAATTTCATGATTACGCCAAGAACGACCATTCCAATTCCATTAGAAGCGTCCATTCCACTCACTCGCATTTGTTTACACGATTCGCTTCTAAATTTAATAAATTGCGCTTTCTCTCTCTGTCTCATACACAGGCATGCATATACATAAAAATACATACACACCGTCATAAGCCCTCACGGTTTACAGGCACATCGCTTGCACGTAGCTCATGTGTATACGTGCAAAAAGTCAAGCGGGACAAAAATTGTAGCCATGATTCATCATCCCAATCGACTCTAATTTATTCACGATTGCACAATTGTCGACATTTACTTATGCACGAGTTACGTCTACATTTACTTCCCATCATTCGACATCCTCTCTAAAGATTACAGAATATAATGGATCTTTTTTATCATCAAAATAAATATATTTTCAGCGAAACTGAAAGAATTTTTATGTAACAAGGCAACAACTGTGTTTAAGCACAGAACTCGGAAACCTTTTCGACTATGAGGGCATATTTCAGAAAAACGGGAGTTCGGCGGTCACCATGAGATATTTTATGTGTTATATAATTGAATATTATAATGTTATATATTATAATCTTATATAATTGAATATTTGACCAACGTAAAGCTTTAAAATTAGGTTTTGTTTTTAGAGAAAATGTATGTAATTCTAAAACCGGGGTTTTTTAACTAAAAAACGGGTTTTGAGCCTAGACTTAATAAATAAAAATTAATAAATTATTTTAATTATTTGATTAAAAACATAAAAATGTTGACACAAAATCATCTCTGTTACGTGAATTGAAAAAAATGAAAATTGAAATTAGTTGTAATGTTTTAGTTTAGTAAGGTTTTTAGATAATTTACAAAATCCACAGAACGTTTAGACAAAAACGTTTAGCTTATTTCTTTCATTAAGTTTTTGGACAAATATTATCAAGATTGTACCTAATTATTAAATAGAAGATGATTGCGCTGATTAAAAAGCGGTGAAGAAGAAAAAAAAAATCATAGCTATAAATATATACAAGAACTTGAAGATCTGCATTATTTAATGTTCTAAAGACAATTAATCCAGCTTTCAAGCAAGGGAGAGTTTTTTCTATTTCTGTAAATCTGCAATAGATCCGTGTGAGCAATAGAAAATAAGTTGAAAATCTCTTTTCTCTATTTTTTGTGAAAATTCGAAAACCAGTTTAAAACAGTTTTGTAGAAAAGTTGAGATTCGAAAACAGATTTTTTTTATATCGGTTTTTCTAAAGGATGTAATAAGGATATATATGTATTAATATATTATTACAGATGAAAGAGCGCTATAACAAAAGCGCGCAGTAATACAACCAAATTCTCGCCAAGGATCATATTACTAGGCAGATTATATAAAATAAAATACGGGCATAAGATTGCCCGCAAAGCAATTAAAGTGAACGCAGATAACATTTCAAATAGGGTTGGCAATCCAAAAAAAAACAATTTGATGAAGAGTTCAAATAGGTGTACAACACAAACTTTTCTATTTTAAATATAGCAATATCTTGCTTAGTGCGGCTTTGATAAGTGCGGATTCAAAATAGTACGGTTTGAAAGTTTTAAAAGAAACTAAATTTTAATTGACTAAATATAAAATATTTATAAAAATTTAATGCACAAAATTTTGTTTTCATACAATCAAGTCTGTATGTAAATTATAAATAGTCCACGTTATTTATAAAACCCATTAAATGAAATTTAAAATTAATTTAATTAAATTTTGGGTAGAAAAATGTAAAAAGAAACAATTTAAGATTTAAAATTAAATACAGCAATACTTGGCATAGTACGGCTTCGATCAGTGCAGATTCACTTTAGTACGGTTTGAAAAATTCAATGAATTGAGCAAAATTCGAAAAAATAGTACACAAAATTATTTTTTTATACAGTCTGTACTGTATGATACCTGCACTATGCTATGTATTTCTGTCCAGTAATGTCGTTAAAGGCGGTTAACCAATGATAGATCCCTCAGACAGTGTTGGTATGTGGCCAAATAAAAGTTTTCTAGCTCATCATTTTTATGTCCATGAAAAAATGAACTTTTTCACAATTTTTTATGTACCCGTTCCATATTTATTCCCAGGGTCTCAAAATCCCAATGACGGCACTGTTACTGTCTATACAAATAACATTAACACATTTCATGCATTTCTTTTATTTATTCACATTATATAAAAATTGGGTTATTTGTTAATTACCAATGTAAAATTAATCTTCTTATATAATTAAAAAAAAATGAGCATGATGGATTAATGAGTGACTTATAAAATAAACAAAATTTGAATGTTGCGTTATATATATAATTTCATGTCATTATTAGTTGATTTGTAAGACAGGTGAAAGAAAGTCTGATCGGAATTTAGAGTATGAGGAAACATGCAGTAAATCCAATATTATTTTAGATCAATTAGCACATATGAAGCAAGTTCATAATAACTATCATCGCTGTATTGAAATTTACACAGTTTGGGTTTAATGCATTTACAACGAGTATAATTACTTAATCTTTTTTATTTTCACTCGTGTATAATTATAGATGAATAGTAGAAATATGCATTGCTTCTTGTGGACAGGAAAAGGTATTTGGCATTAAGTGATTAAGTTTCTTTGCATTTGCATTTAAACTATTTTCTCTTATTGTGTTGAATATAATATGCGTAGGACCAATAACTTGTTTTTGAATGATTCAATTTACATGATCCAAAGAACGGTTCTTTAAGAAATTATATAAGAATGCGTCATTAAATAAAGGTTAATTTTAAACTATTGCATTTAATGTATTTTTTAATAGTATAAAATTGATTCAAAGCATATACAAATAAAATGATAGAAGTAAATATTCGACCACCCAAGTATTTCAAGTAATATATGAAATGCTCATAAATTTGCCTCCTACGTGAATAAAAATCCTCGTCAAAAGTTCTTTACTTTAATAAATAGTTATGATCCCCAAAATCCGTTAAAGTAATAAAATAAAAATATCTTATCAATAATAATATCTTGTAATAAAATTTGCTTACGTAATTAAAAAAAAAGAACAACTTATAAAAGTATCGCATCCTATCAAAGTAGAAAGAATTGCCTAGTATTGTTTGTACTTTCATTTTCATTATACAGTTAAATGACCAGTACTTTCCTTAGTCGTACGTGGCGTTTACGTAACAACAATAGAAGACCAAGTGCGCTGTTTAACACCTGTATCAGCAATTCCCAGAGTCGGCCCCGGTTTTGCAGCAACGATAATTGAAGATGAATAGTAAACAGGTTCCAGGCTTATTGGAAACGTACATAAATAATTTTATTTTTAATAGAATAATTTATATTTATTTCTGCAAACAGGAAAATACATTATTCACCTGACTTAACCTGTATTATATTAATATACAGCAAAACCTCGCATAGTGCGGGTAACTAGTTCTACCATACATGACTGTATAAACGAAAAAAAAACAAACATTTATTTATAACATAATTTTGTGTACTATTTTGTTAGAATTTATTTATATTTTAATAAAATAAATTTAGTTTGTTTTGAAAATCTTTAATGCGGACAGATCGAAGCCGCACTGTGCAAGGTATTGACTATTTTTATTAAAACTATTTTTTGTTTGGATTTATATATTCAATTTGGATGTTGCAATAAATATTATAATTATCATAAAATTAATCTTTTAACAAAGTGCAAATGCATTTACATTAAGTATAAATATGCTCGTGTCCAAGAAACACTTGAAGCTAATAAATAAATAGACTAGGAAAACCCATTATACAATAGTAGATATAAGAACATTATGTATCATTTTTTAGACAACCTCTTAAATTAATCAATTCATAACAAATTTGTTTAGAAATTATTGATTTTTTCATATCGTCATCTTCCTGTTGTTTTTTTCTTATAACTGTGGAATATTTCTTAACGGTTATATATAAAAACGATCATTTTTATCAAAAATAAAATATCAATATCCCGCACTAATCGAGGGCTTTAAAACCGCATTAAAATAAACAGCCCAAAACGAGACTTGTTTGTAAAAATAGAACAAAATTAAATTTCATTAATTAAGCATAACTAACAAAATCATATTAATGTGAAGAAACAAACATTTTTGCGTGGTAGATTTTTTCTTATAAAATGAACACTAAACCATTTTAAGTACAGCAATACCTCTCACAGTGTGGAAACCAGGACTTTAAAACTGCATCAAAATTCACAGCTTAAAAAGAGACTTATGTGAAAATAAACACTCTAATTTATGTATACAACATAATTTTATGTGCCATTTTTTTCAATGTAGTTTTATGTTGATCAATACAAATTTAGTTTGTGTTAAAGTTTTCTAACCGTACTATAGTGAATCTGCACTTAGCAGCACTATACGAGGTATTGCTGTAGATTCAATAAATATGTAAATTAGTTTAAACACATATAATAATTCATGTAAATTATATATTCATGCTATTTTCACGTGAATTTCAAGTTATTTTTCATATTTAAGCTGTATTTATATTCGATATTTATTTAAATGTCAACCGAAATTATTTCTCTTAATAAATTCATAAATAATATTAATATTTATTGCAATAATTATAAGTAATTATAGAGTAAATAATATGAAAAAGTCATATATTTCAACTGTTTAAATTAATATTTATAATAATGTTTGTTGTAACAGTCACAGGGATAAGTGTACAAATAAATATATTGCTATAATTTTAATAATAAGAAAAAAATATTCACTTTTACCATTTTTCACCATTAATATTTACATTTAAATATTTACTATATGTCAATATATTTGGAAAAGTCAGTTTATTAGTTGGTATTTAATAGTTTTGAACTGGGTTTATTTGTGAAAACTTCAAACAATGAAAATTGATGAAACTAAAAATATACAAAAATAATATTTTTATATTTTTAAACCAGACTATAGTGAATTCAGATTGATAGAATTATTACAATTCAATATTATTTATTTACTTTCTAACTTTTAAATTGTTCATAATAAAATTATATTTTTATACTAATTTCACTTTTATCTAAGAAATAATATTTTTAAAAATAATATTTTTTTATAGAACAAAAATGAAATATATTGTCTACTTGTTTTAAGAATGTATTTTGGTGGGTCCAGATGCAACAAACCTTTTATTAAGTCTTCCATTGATTCAGTACACCCACTTAGTGCACCGAAAATGATCCCACCTGACCTCTGACTTAAACATGCATGGCAACTATTGTTATTTTTAATGAGGTATTCTTTTCTTCCATAGTTTATTTCTACCTATTTTTGTCGGGTCCAATAGTTGTTTGGCGGCGAGAGCATTTCAACGCCTACGAAGTCTGTTTTAGTACCATAAATAATAATATTTTGCACACGAATAAAAGCAAATAATTCTATATGCATAATGTAAATAGTTTGAAAAATATATATTTATAGTTTGGGCAAAAAAAAAACATAATTGTTGAAGTATTAAATTCTATATTATTATCTTATTCTCTTATAATTTAACTCATTATGTTATGCCTGCATGTATTGCAGTTTAAGTTTTGTAGTATTTTAGAAAATAAGCTATTACAATTATTATTGGAACTCATTTTTTTCTCTCTCTTTTATTTGTTCATTAAAACACAAATTTTTGTATATACAAACATTAATGGTTTACATATTTTTTTTAATTAAAAATTGTAAATAAAATGGCTATAATAGTTATTCTGGATCAGTAGGGAGAGTTTTTATAATGATTTTTTATATACAAAGTGTGGTTAGTTTTAGAGGGAAAAACCTCTCCACCCTCTTTCTGTTCTTAGCTTAGGGTAGTTTTCAAGATAATTGGTTACTTATATTTTAACTCCTAAAATATTATTATTTTATCAAACATTTGGATAATTTACATATTATAAAATTTCATAAAACATAAAATTAGAAACTAAATTATTTTAATTATCTAGTACAACTTAAAATGTATAAAATATAAATAAAAAAAAATAAAGTGAATTAGTTTATTTCTCTATTACAGATTTTTTTTAACTGAGAATGTATATAATTAGCCTAAATTATTTGAACCTTGATGAGTTTCTTTGATGAAGGAGACTATTGACGTTATTCGGATCATTCACACTTCTCTAGACAATTGATGGTTGATTAGAAAAATACCCTTTAAATGATTATAATTTTATGACTTTTGCACATGGTGTTTAATCAATTTCCTATATATTGCCTATCGTCACTTGTTGTTTTTCTAGTTCAAACATTACTAGAGGTCATACCAAATAGTTTCATGATATTTCAATAATTCTTCAACAAATACATCTGATACTACATTTTCAATATTTAATAATGAATCAAAACCTATAAATTATAATACTTCATTCGTATTTTTTACACAAAAAAAAAGGTGTTTCATAGTCTTATTAGTTTTTTTTTCATTATATACAGTTATTCAATAATACTTTTATTTAAATTTCAATTGTATTCAATATTAATATTGATAAAAGTTAAAATTATGAAAGGTCAGGCTATTAAAAGACATAAAACACACCTGCGTCTTATATAAAATGTTATATGAAAATACAAAAAAGATGGAATCATGGGAATCTAAATTTCTTACATATCATTGTTTCCTAACAAGACCATTATTTCCAAATATTTTTAATATCATTTCATGGAATAGTACACTTTAACAATGCCAATGCCGAAACAAAATTAATATTCTATTGTTCAAAAGGATGTAATTTTTGGTAGCGATTTTAATTAAACAGAATATTTCTTTGTTCTTGGATTACATAAAACAGAACTGGAATCATTCAATGGAAATATTTAACAAAGTTAGTCCCACAAAATAAATTTACAAAAAATCAATATTAGGTAAGTAGGGGGTCTACCCAAAACCGAAAAACATGGCAAGGGGTCTACGACACTAAAAAGTTTGGAAACCTCTGGTCTGGGTAATAAGTTCAAATTTGTCGGCTTTTGTGACTTGAATTTATAAAAGGAAAAAAGCGATATTTTTATTTTGATCAATTAAAATTTATTTGAATTTTATCTGACTAAATGACATTTAATTTGTGAATGTGACAAATGTTACTTTAAGTATATTTATCTAAAATATTGTTTCTAAATGATATCTAAGGATTTATATAGATTTAAAATGATTAATTAAAATTGAAGTATCCAGTAAATAAAGACTTTAATTAATGCTAATTTCACAGTATATATAGTGTAACACGTACAGGTGTAATAGATATTAATCATCAATATTATTACTTCCGTGCTCCATAAGTTAAATTTACTAGTAATACTGTATTTCAATGTAATGGCGTACCTTTACATTTATCACTATTATACATATTATATAACCTGTATTTTTTTCATAATATGAAAGTAGTTACATATTTGGAAATACTGAAGTTATTACTAGCTATATACATTTAAACTAATTATTGAGAATATTTTGAACCAATAATTGTTAATTATATGCTCATGTTTTTATATAGAGAAAATAATAATTGTTGTAAAGCGGATAAAATTATGTACATGTATAGCATAGCATTACAAAATTTATTATAAAAAAACGATCATTTAGGTAAAAAAACCGTACTATAGTGAATACGCACTGATTGTAGCCGCACTATGCAAAATATTGCTATAGTACTTGGTTATGGCATATATTATAAAGTGTAAAATAAAAACAGGTTTACAAGACAAGAATATAAATAATAATACTAATTCAACCTGTCATAAGCACGAGTTAACAACGGAATTGTATATTTGAGGTTATAATAATTAAGGTATATAATATGTCATTACACATTTTACATAGACCGCAGCTGCTATAATATAGGTTAACTAGATAAAGTATATAAAAGTGAACAATATAATACTTATCTATTTATATAGATATTTATTTATATTTATAATAGATATTTAATGAAATAAATAGTTATTAGACTCTTCAGCAGTAACATTATGATTACTTTTTTGTTTTGTAGCATAGATTGTTATCAGGCGCGATCAGGCGTGCATGGATGCGGCGCAACAACAGCATCCATAGCGCCAAATACACAGTATTACTTTATGCTTGAGCTGCATTGTTATAGTTATTAGCTTTTTTTTAAATATAAAATAGTAAATAATTACTAAATAAATAAATAAACTTTTTTAAATTTTATGTAATATGTATTCTTACCTACTTACCCTATAAAATAAATCAGGTGTTCCGTTCCAGGAAAAGTTTACGAAACCCTAGTCTACAGCACCAATTGATTCTTGATTGGACGAAAAACGCTGTCCAGATGTTTTTATCAGATTTAAGAATAGAATATAGAGGATATTCAAGCAGTTTTACCCTTGCTAAAACGATCAATGCTCTTGAGAAGTTCGCATTTACATGCGTTTGTTAGCAAATGCGGCGACCATCTTGCACAAAGCTTTTTCATCTTTAATATTACATGAAAAATATGGAAAATTTGTTCTGTTGAAATGCCAGCTATTTCACGCACTTTCACTATACTATGTACTTTTTCAATGTTTTATAAAAATATTGCAGATTTTGAAGGACATTGTGTGGATCATGTTGTACGACCACATTTAAATTTTATAGTCTATCTATGGATAGTTCAAAATGAATGAGCAAATTGGTATGAATTTCTGTTATCGACATACCTTCAAAAAGAAATAATTTTATCACTCGTGTTTTTCTTAGAAACTTCTAGGTCTATTTTAAACGTCTGGTAAATAAAAACTATTAAAGAGATTAAAATACAATTTTTGCAATGTATCTATAACAGATGATACATTAATATGGCGGAGAATATTTCATTTTGGTCTATATAAATAATATCGGACTGTTTTAAGCTGGACCATTGGCATAAAGGGATAAAAATGATCTTTTATATATAAAACTATATTTTATATTGTTAAATTAAAATTTAGTTTATTTCTTTAAGTATTGTTAATATATACAATAATAAATAATATATTTTTTGGCATTGATTGCTATGGCCTTAATTAAAAATATAATAGTAAACAATAGATAACATTATTGATTGCTAATGTATGTATTACTTATTATGGTAACTTAAATTATGACACTGAAGATTTGATAAACTTAAATATATAGAATACAGTAACATATAGACTTGAACAGATCAGAGAAGTTAATAAGATTCTTCAAATAATTCACTGATTGCTTCTCTTCAATTTAACATATCAATGACTTGCTTGTTCCGTTTTGTGTGATTGAGGAACTCACCAATAATCAACGTCTTTCATCACTTAATCTGAGCATGTCTATAACATACAGTTCATATAATATATACAAATAGTGACTAGTAATGCTGCATATAAAAAACAGACCACTGACATATATGAATTGAATGATAAACTTTTTTTTAAGGCATCTTTTTTAAACATGAAATATGTCAATTACGTTTCTTCAATTAAAACCATTTTTAATTACAAAAATTGAAATATTTAAAAAACTGACTATATTTTCTCTATTTATTCTGTCCATAAAAGTAACTTTGTGTGTATTAAGAGATAAAATAATAATTGTTAATTTGTATTCTATATATAAAAGATATTGGTAAATAGTATAATTTGGTATTCTATAGAATGCCTAGTTTTGTTTGTGAAATCTTTTTTGCAATTTTGCGAAGTAAACAAATATCTTATATAGATATGTTTGTTAGGTTTTATAGAAAATTATGAATTTCTTAAGTGAATTATTTTTTGTTCAAAGTACTTTAATTCAATATTAATTAAGCAAACTTTTAAATTTATTTACTAAAGTCGATTTCTAAAAAAATGTGACTGTAAATAGTGATCGTATAAAGGTATAATGATAATATTATGTAAGTAAAATTAAGAGTTTTCAGTAATGTTACTAACATGAAATAATTAAGATCTATATTATATATTGAAAAATTCAATGTTTAAATTCAATGAAAAATGTTTATTTTTTCAATTTTTTTTAATATAATGCTTTTACCTATTTCAACTAGAACATATTATTTTTTTAATTTAACAAATTTTAATCGTTTTTAATAATTCATGTTTTTTTTAAGACGAATGTTTTTAGATAGAACGAAACTGAGGATTTTGGATTTTTAGTATCATATTTCACGATTAAACTGTCCAAATATTATTGAAAAATATCCAATTAACATATTTATCGATAAATCAATAGCGGCACATATAAAGGAGTAAGTTTTCTCCTGTATTACATTTCTTATGAATTGAATGTATTTGGTCATATGATATGCATATCAAACCTTATCTCTCTTTCAGTTTGGTAAAAAAACATTTAGATTTTAAATTGACTGTTACAGTTATATAATATCTATCTAAAAAAATCACAATCATAACGGAATTTGTCCTGGCCTGTTGTATTATTTGGCTAATAAATTATTGTTAAAAATGTTAAAATTTTGTTTTAAAGTGTCAGTCGCCGAGTTGTCGCGTATCCATATAAAGTACATTCAGGTGAAAGAAGTGGTACATTCATAGAATAATATTATAATATTATTATATAACAATTTACCATTCAGTTAATATTTATTAAGTAATTAACATTCTATCAAAATTCACTATTAAATATTAAAAAAAATGTATTTATTTTTTAATAATACAGTTTATTATACAAACCTGTTATTTCTTTAAGATTTAATATTTAATTATTTGACTCTATGACGTTAATAATAGAAAGGATTGTATTTAGTAGATGTAGAGCGGGTATCGGGGCTTTTGTTGATGATGATGAGGTGCTATTTCGAGGAACAGAGGAGCATCCATGCTACCTGCGGGCCGTGCACTGATTACGGCTCACGTCAGTTTAATTTAATTGCCAGTTAAAGAAAGTCTTACGACATATTTGCATACTTAAGATAAGTGGAGATTAGATTAAAGGGCGCTAAAAAAAATTGCGAGGAAAGGTGTAATTAAAGTGGAAAAAAAAACAACAAAATTCAAAGAACAATCTTTAAAGTGTGAAAATAGTTGTAGGCGGTTTACAAACTCATAATCATATATAGTTAAATGTTAAGAAATTCTATTAATATATTATTATTGTTCTAGAATGTTACTCGTAACGTGAAGTGTTAATGTAAAATACAATATTGTCAAAATACTAAAGAAAAATTATGTATAACGAATATAGTGAAATTCTCGTATAGTGAAATAACTTTTCCTATACTAATTTAAAATAAGATGGGCATGGAACGCATTATCCTTTCCATGCCCATCTTACGCAATCATGAAATGCAACAAAAGTTTAATGGTTTTCAAGTTATTAATGAAAATCATATTTACTTTTTTCCAATTTCTAAAATGAAATTTTATGTATTAGAAAAGTAGTATGTTTTAAAAAGTAGATGAAAATATAATGCTCAAATTTCAGGTTGTTTTATTAATTTTTGTTTGTCTCATTAGATGACTCGATAGATGAGGGATGTTTCAAATAACGAGACACGACGAAAAGGGAAGTCCAGGATTATGCGAACATATCATGTTCCAAAGTTCTGTTCAGACATATAATGTATCTTTCTTTTGTGCAAAGTTTAATTACCCTTTCAATAA
>NW_017097680.1:0-76888 GCF_001412225.1 Nicrophorus vespilloides
CATGGATTTTATTTATAACAATAAATACACTTGATTATTTAATTAATTTGTTGGCATTGTGCGCGAAATGTGTGCGGACAACGTTGACGCGGATAAAGACCAAGTGGAGACCGTGGTCATAGAATTAGGGAAAATTAGGTGATCTGTGTTCTTTAGTCTAGTCGGTGATCGGAAGCGACGTATCCAAAGCAAAAAGAAGATTCAAACGAGAGAGAGAGAGAGTAAAAAAAAGAAAGCAAGAAGGAAAGCGTTGAATAGGAATGATTACTTAACAAAAGAAAAAAAAGGAAGAAGAAGAAGAAGGATAACAGCCAAAAGCAAGCAAACAAACAAACAAAAAAAAACGGATTCCCATCGGCATTCTCTTATTGGCGGGGTCCGATCCTTGATCGGAGAAAGTATTGTTTCGCATTCTTTTCGAATTCATTTAAACACAAATCGCCGGCCGGACTCGTTTCTACTTTTATTTTCTAGACAAGACAAAGTAAATTAAAACAACCAAAAAAAAAACATAACGTATCTTTAAACAACCAAAAAAAAAAATAACTTTAAATTTAACAAAAAAAAAAATAATAATATGCACATAGCGAATATTGGTCTAGGACTGCAATGCAAATACGAACGAAGGTGTTATTATATCCGTTGTTGTTAGCGCGACGTCAGGAGCCGAAGAATCCAAAACGCAAGAACCGAGACGGACAGAGGCAGAGGCAATTAGCAAATTGCAATCGGGTCAATTATACAACATCGGCATTTAACTGACTCGCCCCGTTATTTTCTACCTATCATTTTTTATACATTATATAAATATATAAAAAAAAAGAAGAATTATATATATATATATAAATATTTGAAGAAACGAGAGAAAGAGTAAATTCCCTTCCCCGAAGAAAAGAAACCAAAGCAAGAAAATGAATTAATATAATATATAAATAACTAATTAAATATTAATCAAACGGCTGTTAAACGAAAATAAAAGTAAAGTAAATCTCGAGCACTTAATTTTGTAATTGGAACTTTAAGAAAGAATGAAGTATAAATAAAAAAAAATTGAATGGAAGACAGACAGAGGAAGTAAGTTATGAGTTCAGCCGCACAACAAGAGCAGTCAAGTTGTTCTTTCGTTCATCTTATAATTCCGTTGATAAAACGCCTATTTTCTTTATATATATTTTTTTTGGGGAATCGTTAAAACGAGTAATTTTTGGTTTAGGGGATGATGAAGGAAAAAAAAACCATTAGAACACCACACAGCATTATTACGTTCCTTTGTTATATAATAAGACTACTCTTTGATTTCGTCTGTTTGTTAGTTCGAGTGCAAGAATCTTTCCCAAACTGCCATCATTTCACGAGTGCTTAGTGATATAACATATAAGTATATAAATATATATTATATATACCATTTAGTGTTTAATGAGAGACCCACCCCAGAACAAGAATGAAAAGACGTCAACGATATTATTAAAATATACCTAAATAAATAAATAAATAAAATTAATGAATAACTAAATAATAAACTTGGCACAACTTCTTCATATCAACAAAAACAACAACAACAACAACAAAAAGAAAAGCAAATTAAGATCTCATCTCTTCGACATTTTACAGCGCATTTTTTTTTGCAATTTTTTAAACCCATCACGACACATCTTTGTAATTATTTTTTTTTTTGTTCAACTAAATGGTATAGGATTCACGTAATTAATCAATTAATGACAGATTTGGCAACTTTCTCTTGTATTGTTTTTTTTTTTTCGGATAATCGAAACGCTGCTACATGTCACCGCGAAGAGAATAATAATTACTATTAAATAGGGAAATTTTATTAATCTAAAACACGCAGCTAGTAGCCCTCTGATAAGGGATGAAACTTAATAATAACAACAACAACAAAAAAAAACAAAAGGGTGAAAGAAAAAGAAACACAGGTAACGTAATGTAATTGTCGTGCGCTTCGAAATTGCCTTTCACGTGATCCTTCGTGTAATCTTGGTTGTGTATAAAAGATTCGCAGTTTGGTCTCATCCACACAGGTAATGTAAAGTCAACAACAATATTTTCATTTTACTATTATCGATTAACAAATAAATTTGTAAAGAATTTTATATAATTTATTTCCGTTACATAATTAATATTTTCTTTTAAAAAAAAACTAATATTATCACATTAGAATATTTTTATATTAAAAATATTCTAAGTAATTTTTGCTAACTGTTATAATTTCAAATTTCATTTCCATAACGATTTACTTTATTTAACTAAGTACAAAACTTAACAGCCGAATATGCTACATAATGGTTATGACAAACAATTGGCCGGTATCCAGTTTCTTGTTATAACCATAAGCAATCATATTCGAAGACAACCGAAATTACTCGAAGATCACTTGCGATGTGAAGTGAACAGATTTTGAAACGAATTTTGAAATTTGTAATAATTTACGATCAGGGTAAAAGAAACACAATACTTCTCGATTCATTTATTTCCATTTCTATCGCACTTTTAATCGAAATCCTTTTTGCGCCAAAAGGCCAAAAAACAATAGTTTTCCTTTAACCTACTCAAGTTTATTTTTGATAATATATCGAGAGAGACAACAAGTAAGAACATCAGGTCCACGTTATACTACCACTACTACTTAAGTCGAAGTAATGTGAACATATTTGTGTGCGTATGTTTTAGTACAGATATATATTTAAAAGAAAAATCCTTTAAAAAAAAACCTAATAATAATTAAACTAATAAAAAAAAAATCGTGTTATATATAATGACTAATGTTAATTTAAAGATTGATCTTAAGAATCGGGATAATTTGGGGGACGGTTCTATCGTAGATATTGTATAACAGAGATGAACATTTTTTAAAGGAATCGTACTAGATGCGTCCGCAAAGCACGAGTGTTGCTAGTGGTCAAAGTGTTACTAGCTGTGTTCGTTAGAAATATAAACTTAAAACATGAAGCAAAATAGCAACAAGAACGTTGCGCAAACATAAAACGTAATTTTTAAAAATGAGGAGAAAAAAAAATAATAATGAATAAAATCAGTTGTCAGCCACAAAAGAACTTTCGAATTCTCTCGGTAAAATAAAATTTCGAGAACATACAGTAACAACAATAAGAGAAAATAAATGAGAATTTGCACTTATGATTAAATGAATGTAAAACGAGTAAATAAATTTTGATGAAAATAAAATAAAATAAAAAAAATGATGATGAAAGGATTATTATAAGAAGGGCTAAATAGCCAAGCCTTAAATCGCAATATTTTTAACATAAAATATATATAATATATTTTTAGATATAACGATTTGTTTCATTTTTTATTAAGACGAATTGAATTGTATGATAATATGATATATTTTAAAACGAGAAAGTAACGAGACGTAATCGTGGAGAGGATGGAAAGGATTGAATGCAACGTTGGAAAGCACCGAACTGAAATACACTTTCGCTTCCCTTAAACTTCCAAAAAAACAAAACAAAAAACCAACAACAACACCAACATCGCGAATGAGAACACACCGAACGGGAAGCGACAACCCTTACCATTTAACCAAACCAAATTCCCAAAAAAATAACCAAAAAATTCTTTTGCACACGCGAAATTTTCTCCTCATAAAACTTTACCGCCGAATGCGAAATTTCTTTTTGTGGCCCCAAGAGTATTTTTAAATAAATTAAAAAAACAAAATATATATATAAATTTAAAAATTTTAAAAACCAAAAAAGAGAATAAACGAAGGAGTAAACCCACGTTTCCAATACAAAAATTTTTAAAGAAAATTTTGAAGAAACAGAATCTATCTATTATATATATATATATGAATATATGTAAAGAAATATATGAAATGGAAAATTGTATATTACAATGAGGAGCGTACGGAGAGTTGAATTAAATATTTTTAAAAGTAATGAGAGGAGATAGCGTTCCTTTTTAGCATTTTCTCGGATCACGTTGACTCGTACCTTTAAGGATTTCCGTTCATGTTTTTCAGTTTTCTTTACTTTTCAGTTCTCGAGTTTCCCCCCATATTGTGCCAAAAAAATGAAAGAAGTATATAAAATGAACCCATTACAAACAAGTACATAGCAGAAATAATTTTATTTTTATCCATAATAAATACATAGAGAATATTAAATGGAGATGATGATAAAAGAAAATAAAAAGCTATATTTTACAAGTATCTGACTCATTAATTATATATATCTTAAAGTAATTGATAATTATTATATATATACACCAGAAGAGAAAAAAAAATAAATAAATTGAAAGGAAATGCCATTGTTATATTGTAATGTAATTTATATGAACGAATATTATTATATTGTATAGAATTTGAAGCGAAACAAAAAAAAAACATATATATTATATTGATATATTGTAAAAGCAAAAAAAAAAATAATGAAAATACGCGGATATTAATGTCGGAGGTCTCGTGTTCGTTTAAAACCAAATTTACAAACAACACAACGAAAGAAAAAGTTAAATAGTTTGAGCCAACTTTTAATTAAATTGAATAACTAAACCAAATCGTCAACAAAATGGATTTAATTGATTTTCTTTAATCATTCGTTATTATCGCATTAGCACTAAATATAATTATAATCTAAATTATATAATAGCAATTGTTATGAAAGGTACAACATTTTCATCAACTCGTAAGTTTATATGAAAGCTAAAATTTAACTTTGCATAATCTCCGTTTAAATCGATCAATCTGATGCGTTTCCAAAGCTACCTCTTCTATACCTCAAGTTCGGATTGTCATCAGATTGAGATTTTAAACGAAAGTTATCCATAAACTTGAAGCACAAACGTTAAAGACAATCTTACCGTATTTAAGTTACTAAAAGCTAAGTCGGTGATGAAAATACTGCACCTGAATCTATATTGTTAACGCCCGGTATTACCATCTTTGGTTTAACATTTATTTGGAAGGGTTTTCCCAACGGAGATGACATAACTTTCGAGTAAAGGTTCGCCCGAATATGGAAATAACGGGTCCAAGTAAACGTTCTAAACCTAACCTGTTAATATAAGTTCAATCTGAAAATTAATATCCAATTTTTCTTAATAATTAAGTATAATTTAATTATTTTCATTGCATTTTCATTATTAATAACACTTAAAAATTAAACAAATATATTTGTTGATTATATTTCAGTTATTTAAACAAATGTACATGTATTAATTATTTCATTGCTGAAACATTTTTGTTAAATAATAGAAGGCTTAGTATTATAGGCATTATATAAGAGGCTAGGTTTAGAATGGCGTACTAATATTTGTGTATACTTTCTATATATTGCTTAACTAATGGTATTTTCATTTTCCAGTTACTGTTAACTTAAAGAAGGAAATACTTTAGTTACTATTGAGTAGTCTTGTTTGATTTAGAATAAGGTCGTCTTTAAACTGTTCTTTTGAAATATAGTTGTATAAAAATGATTATCAATTATTTTCAGATTACAGTTTTCTCTTAATTGTTTCTATAGCAACTGCATCCTTCGATTAAAGGATTAAGTTAATTGTTTACTTTTGATGTTTAATTAAAAAAAAAAACTTACTAATTTCATTTACTCATTGTTGTCATCAAATTTTAGTTACATATTGAATAATTTAAGAAGGGTTTCTTAGTTATCATCTTAATGCTACATTGATCAAATTCTTTAGGTTTTCAATTGTTGATACTGGTTAAACCAATAAATGCATCAACCAAAAGCGCAGATGATATATCAAATCTCCAATCCAAAATAACATTCGGTATACCATCTTCTGCAGACTGATTGATGCAATTATTCAAAATCTAATGCAGAAAACGCATGAAAGCTATAGAGATTAATGTCAATGTTGCATTAATAACCGGACTATTCGCAAGCACGTATTGTTGCATGAATAAGACTACGATTGATGGATGCACAGCGTGCGTTTCATCAATTAACTAACATCAAGTGGAAAGAACAACAACAACAACACTTGTTTGTGGAAATAAAAAGCACGTCAAAATTGACGTGCGCTGCCTCGGAAATGAAAACGACTTCCATTTTGTTGACGAATCCAATTGATTTTCATTACGCATTGTTACTGGATGAAAGTGCCGTGTGTCAATCAGTGACAATTACATAATACGCCTGTGCTCTGTCCACTTTTCAGCTTAATTCATTCGTTTGAACCGATTTCATTAGGTTATCCGGGAAACGTATGAAGGCAGCTTTGCGGATAACCTTAATCTTATTTGATTTCAGCTGTTTTCATTTCTTCCACGCTAAATTATTTACATAAAAACAAAAGAAGTATGTATGTACTAAAAGTATCAAAGCAATAATCTACATTAATGAAGCAAAAACATAGTCTGTGTATTTTATAGTGAGAACGTGTTTAAGGAAACCTAGTGATTAGGAAGGACGTATTTGTAACTTCGCCGGAAGCGGACCTTGCAAACCAATGCCGAAGTCGCGTCACATCTTCTTCTCCATTTTTTTTTTGTTGTCAACTTTTTGTGTGTACTTTTTTTTTGGTTGTTTTTGAATATTTGAAGATGAATAAAAAATAAAGAAATAAAATATATATTACAATTGGCTGCAAGTTGTAAAACTAATAGTATTCGAACACTGCCAAACAGCTTGCACGTCGACAAAATGTTAAATGTTGCATGGAACTGTATACCGTAATAAAGGGGGGAAAGAAATGGAGAAGAAATATCAACACACAAAAAAAAACGCGATGCAAAGTCCACTTCGCTGCGAATAAGTAGGTGAATAAATCTTAAGAAATTCTACTCTATCTCTACTTTTATTTGTTTACTTCTCAGTTTCAATACCTTAATTACACAGAGCACAAACGAATTTATCACATCTAATCACTTTCATCCATTAACATTTTAGCTAATTTACTTATAACAAAAAAAAAATGTGTTTATTTAAATTTGGAAATGGATAACTTCGAACAAACTTTTTCATAATAATATATTGGCTAAGATCTGTAAATAGTAATTATTTCTAAACTTTGAGTTCTAAAATTTTCTTAAATACTCTTAATTGTTAGTCACTTGCCGAATGATTCGACTTACAACTAAGAACTAAATTCAAGAAGACAAAATAAACTTTCAGTTAATTAAATAATGTTGGAATTGGAATTACTTTTTACTATTTGTAGATTAAATTGTAAGTAGTTTTTTAAATTGTATTTTTGTGTAGACTGAATTGAGCTTTGACATAACTATTTTCAGATCACGTGCCACGTCACCAAATTTTCTAGCTGATGAATTTAGTTCATATTACATTTCGTTGATCTACTGAAATTATACAATTATTAAATTAGATTTTGACGTGTTCAATGACATCTCTGTAATTAATCTGAATTGGAAGTCATATGCGACTTACAACAACCACATTCAAATGACGAAACCGAAACGCATTCAATAAAAGATATATTATGTATTTATTTCTATCCTTTTTTCTTTATTATTATTTTGCTACCTTCGTCTAAATAACATCACTGAATAATCAATTTAAACTTCAAAATTTTGAAAAATATGTTAAATCTGAGTTATAAGTCACTTGCCGAAATTTGTGACTTACAACAATAATGCATGTAGTTCAAAATAATCTGAAGTGGTATAATTATTATTTTATACTGTAAGTTAGTATTTTGGTTATGTGTAATGATTATTGACTTTAACTATGGGATTAATAAAAAAAAGGGAAAATATTGAATCTATAGCTGTAATCATCTCACGTAACCAACTGAAATTTAACTGAAATTACATTATTAACGCCTATATATTTGTACTGTTGTTTCATGTTTGTTTTATAGTTGGAGGAAGAGTTAATTACTTACATGTTTCAGCAATGATGATACCTGTAAGAAATATAGGTTGAATGAGAATTGTAATAACTTGAAGGCAAGCAAAATAATTTATCGGTTAGTATAATTTGATTTACTAATTAAGGGCAATACAATGATTGATCGAAAATCAATGTATGCATTCCATTTCGTTTGTAATCTAATTGAATAGAGACATTTCAAGTCAACTTGGACTCGGAATCAATCCGATGCAGAGTTAAAGTTTGTTCGAGTTCTCCCGCTCCAGTGTCAGATTTAATCAATTTTAATTGGGGAATCTAATTATTTCCGAAGCCAAAGCCCAAATCCGTTCCCCATCGAATATATACAATAAATTCATCATATTATCCCACAATTCAATTTCATTTCAGAACGGTTTTAATGGATTTTTCACATTTTATTTATATATTTATTTATTTTTATTCCTCTCCGCGTTCATTAAATAATGGAATATACATTATTATTGACTTGCAATAATGAATGCCAGATTTAAATGAAACGCGGTATAAATTGGCCGAACTATTTATATAATACCCGGGAATCGATTCGGGCGTGAAAAGCCAACATCATATTCCGCTTGAGAAAATAAAACAAAAAACAAACCAAGACGTGACCTCGCCATTAAGTATACATTTTGTTTTCTTCTATTTTCTTCGTTGTTGTGTATAGCTTTAAGTTACGATGCAAGGAGTGGGTGGAAACAAGGAAAATGGAGTACATTTGAAACATTGAAAAGTAGGCAGAAATTAAAGTTTAAAAAAAAAAGTAATCCTCACCGCAAGCAAGCACCACAAAGAAACTAACCACACATTTTTTGTAAGATGTAAAAAGTCTCACGCGACGAGAGGCGCAAGTATCTTATGATCTTTGTTACTTTACAAAAAAAAAATAAAAGGAGATGCTGTGAAAATGTAAAGGATGATTACAAAAGGCTCAATAATTGTACTAATTAATTAATATGTATATGATATATAAAGTTTTTTAAGTGAAATGAAAATAATAATAATAAATAATGCCTTCAACAATGCAAAAAAAAAATAAATAAAGAAAGAACTTTCCGCCAAAGGTAACTTAAATTAAACAAATAATAATGATAATGAAGAGGAAGAACAAAGATGAAGCAACATTAGTTGTAAGATAAATGTGTGTGTTTTATACGAGTTTGCGTTTAATTTCCGATATTTTTCAGTTCTGTAGATGAATGATGATTGAAAAATTAAAAAAAAAAAAAACGAGTGAAGAAAATGAAAATACATGAAAGGCCTGGGATTCTCCGGTAGATTTTTTTTGTAGATCGAAAAAAAAAATGATATATAAATAAATAATTTAAAAAAAAATATATATAATATTAATAAATAAATCGATACAAATTTTGTAACCGTAAAATGATAATGCTCCGCTTTGCATTGTTGTATTGTTGTTAATGTTACATAAAACAAAAATAAATATATATATGAAAATACTTATTGTTGCTAGTGCTAGCGTTGTTGTTGTTAAATTCAGATAGATATATTTTTAGTTCGGTTTTTTTGTATGGAGGTAAATACAAAAACGTGAATCGTACACTTTCTCACAGAGAGGTGAGCGAATGAAATGCACAAGTTTGTGCGTAATTCACAAACTAGACAAGTAAACAAGTAAAGTAACTTTAGGAAGCTTAAAAGCGAATTCGTCGAAGTCTCAGTTCTGTCCTTGATTTTCATAAAACATAAAAAAAAAAATAATGACTATGAAAAAAAAAATGTTGTTAATTAATGTATATATATTGTATTTGAAAACAAAACAAGAAAATAGATTATTAGTTTAAGAAACTTAAGGATATTGATTCGACTTTAAGTTTCTATTTCTGTGGTGTAAAAAGATGAAAAAAAGATAATATTAATAATGTAACTGTATTTTACGTTGTGTCTTTCCGTTCCTCTTCAGTTTGTAAATAAATGTACCGTCGTTAATCACTATTATTTCGGCTAGTTTTTAAGGACGAAAAGTAAAGGAAAAACAACAAAAAAAATAATAATAATAGGAGAATATATATGTACAAGCGTTTCGTCGAATTATCACAGTTCAAATATTGTTTTCGACTATTTCTGAACACTTTTTTTTTTTCATTCAGTTCAATTTCAATTGTTATTACAATAGTTCCTATATAAGTAGGGCCTACGAACGCGACAAAAAAAACACATAAAGCTACCTAAAGTGAAAAAAATAAACAAGAACCGAAACACCAAGCGTAAAACTAACTGAGCTGTAATGATTCGAAAACAATAAAGATGAAGAAAGTATAAAAAAAAAGAAGAAATTCTATTTCACTGTCAAAACACCAATGATTAAAGTAAATATATACCAGAAGAAGAAGAAGATACAAATAAATTTATTAATATTAATAATGATGAGGGATGACGATTAAATAACGTTGATAGTGAGTCAGATATTTGTTAGACTTAGACCTCGTTGGAAGTGTAACTTTTTTTTATAATGGTTATATGACCTGTCACAATTGTATTGTACTTTTAGAGTATTCATTATGTTCTTTTTGTCAGCCTATGTTTGTCCTTCCATCGAAAGTGAACATATTTTTGTTGAGGAAACGGTGTGGTGTGTATAGAACTTAAGTTATGGTGCAGGAATTAATAATAAATAAAGAGAAAAAAAATGTATAAAAAAACAAACAAACAAAGCGTACACTCACACGAAAAGTATAAGAGAAACAACAAACAAACAACAACAAAAAAAACATGCAAAAAAAATTGATAAAATTTACAAAAAAAAAAACATAAAATAAATAAATAATAATGAATTAATAAATAATGCGAAGAAAACATTATCTAATTGATAAGTCCCGTAACGTTTATGAGTTTTAAGGGTTGAGGAACGTTTTTTTATTAGTGAAAAAGTATTATAAATATTGAAAAACGATTAAATAAAAAATTCAAAGGATCTGTTGTGTGTGATTTTATTGTTATTGTTTTGTTTCGTCTTCACTTCGAGATTTTCTTTTTGTTTTTACTTTCATTTCCCTGATCCAATCCATTAAGGCATGTACCAAAATCAAGACATTTTCCTATAGTATTTGCTTATGAACCTCAACTATCCTTAATCCACCACTGTTTATAATAGATGTAAATTTAATAAAAACTTTCATGTATTTTCAGATATTATTTTTCATATATTTAAGAGAGGTAAGTTATTCAAATATTGAAATATAATAATTAATATAAAAAAAAGTTAAAAAATATAATACTATTAACTTTATTATTGATTGATAATATTAATATTTTAAAGTATTCAACAAAAAGTCATTAATATTAATAGAATTCATTCTCAGAATTTCCAGCAAAACAGGAAGATCCATTGATTTTCCTGTTCCCTTTAAAACACTATTAAAATATAGATATAAAGTCATCACAGTGAACTGGGTTTCAGTATAATACGTTATTAACACGTTTGTATCAATATAATTCATTTAAATAACTCATACTTTATTACAAAATATTGTTAAAATATTATATTGTATGGACATGTACATCCGATTTATTAACATTGAAAAAAATAAAATTTAAATAATGAAAAATTAAATATCCTTGATTTCCCATGAACTCGAAGATCAAAATTACAATAAAATCGAAGTGAGCAAGTATCAGCGGAATGAACTTGAAACGAGAGCATTCGATTTTTTACAATATAATACAAAAGATATGGTTTTTAAAGTCACTAACAACAGAGTAGTATTAGAGTGTAGATATTGAAGAAATGGCTTTGAAAGGTGTTAAGGTACTTGAATTCGCAGGAGTAGCTCCTGCACCTTTCTGCGGAATGATCCTGTCAGATTTCGGTGCGACAGTTTTAAGAATTGATAAGGTAAATTTTAATAATTAAACATCGTAATTGAACTCTTCATAAACGTGAATTGACAATTTATAATAATTGCAAAAAAAAAATAATAAAGAAAAATTAATTGAGAGATGCTGAATGATACTATATTTTTAGGTACAAAATAGCTCCGATCTGGATATTGATGTATTAGCAAATGGTAAAAAATCTCTCGCTGTGAATTTAAAAACTTCTGAAGGGAAGGATATAATTAAATCATTGGCAAAGAAACACGATGTACTGTTGGAACCTTTTCGACCAGGTGTGATGGAGAAACTGGGTCTGGGTCCGAGCGTTTTGTTAGAAGAAAATCGAAAGCTGATTTACGCCCGCCTAACAGGCTTTGGACAAGAAGGGCTTTACTGTAAACGAGGAGGACAGGACATAAACTATCTCGGTCTAAGTGGACTGTTGTCAATGTTCGGAAGGGCCGAGGAGAAGCCCACCTTTCCTGTCAATTTAGTTGCCGGTTTTGGTGGTGGCGGATTGATGTGCGCCACGGGAATACTTTTAGCCCTGTTCGAAAGGGCGAACTCTGGTTTAGGACAAATCGTAGATTGCAGCATGGCCGAGGGCGCATCGTACTTGGGTAGTTGGCTGTTCAGGTCGCAGGAATTGCCGATCTGGGAAAACAAACGGGGTGAGAACTTGTTAGACTCGGGTGCCCATTTCTACGATGTTTACGAAACCAAAGACGGCAAGTATCTTACAGTTGGAGCGATAGAACCGCATTTCTACGAACAACTATTGAAGACCTTAGAAGTTGAAGATGTGGACTACTTCGATTTTAAAAAGGGAAAAGACGTTTTCAAGAAGAAGTTTCTGGAGAAGACCAGGGACGAGTGGAACGACATCTTCGCGCAGACCGACGCCTGCGCTTCTCCAGTATTAGGCATTGACGAGGTCGCAGATTTTGAGGGCAATAGAGACAAGTTTGTGAAGAAGGACAATGGTATAGTTATACCAAAACCCGGAGTCAAATTGAGTAGGACACCGGGGGAAACTCAGGCGCTTAAAAAAAGACCTCGCGTCGGACAAGACAGTTTTGAAATTTTAAAAGGTTTAGGATATTCGGAAGATAAAATAAGAGATTTCAATAGTAATGGCATTATCAAGACATACACGTAAACTAAAGCAATAATAGACATTTATTACAAATACAAATCATAATTGGTTTCCGCGCAATTAATTAATATTTATAGATAACTTTAACCACGGAGTACAAATAATTAGTTTCACCTTTGTATCAGTTATCTTTTTTGAAATTATATATATTTATTTTGTTCTTTTTATTTCTGTATATGTTTTTTTTTGTACGACTGATGCAACAAATAATTATAGTGTTATTAATTATAAAGCAAAATATAAAATTATATGTTTCAACTATTTTCAATTTCTTATTTCTACGTGATCCCCACCCCCTCGAATTTCATTCAATATTTATTTTTAATCTATTACATTTACAGATTTTGTTCATTAAGAATATTTACAATTAAAGTTATATTTTATAGACTAAAAATTCAAAAGCATTTATATATTTGTTCAGTACCAAATTTTTCAAGATTTGAACTACAATAATTACAATTAGTAATTATATACTTTATTTTGATCAAATGGGCATTTGTTGATTCTTAAACTCAGTTGAAACTCATACGAATTACATAAAGTTTTATCATTTAATATAGATTATGTAATATTCTACTTCAATTAAAGCATGTTCAACACGTATGTTATATCAATATTCAATATATTAATATATATAGTTAACATAATAAAATTACATCAAAAATATACATAATTTCCACTAGTAAATACAAACTATTATATAAATTAATTACTAATAGGTATACGTTTGCAACACGCCGCACACGCTGAACATAAAGTTACATAATGCTTGTTTTTAAGATTTTATCTATAAAATACATTCGAAGATACCCGAATATATATATAATAAAAAACTTTATCAATATGTTGACACATTAATATTAATATAATTTTGAATTGTATTGCATTTATTGCATTACTGATAATACCGTCGTAAAGACCTTGATACAGTTTTTTTTTTAATAGAAAAGTGGTAAGTCATTTGATTGTTTATCGTCTCTGGCAGTCTCTGGTCTCAAAGTACATTTTAGAGATGGCTCTGAAAGGCATCAAAGTTCTCGAATTCGCTGGTCTTGCACCAGGCCCATTCTGCGGAATGATCTTGGCCGATTTTGGTGCAAGCGTCTTAAGGATCGATAAGGTAATTATAATATGTTAAAAAAATATATTAAATAAATTGTAATAAGAAATTGTAAATACATTGTTTTCATGTAATACAGGTTAATAACAACACTAATTTAGATGTGTTGTCCAATGGTAAGCAATCTCTAGCTGTGAATTTAAAATCTCCTGAAGGTATAGACATTATCAAACAATTATCCAAGGAGTATGATGTGCTAATAGAACCATTCCGTGCTGGAGTTATGGAGAATCTTGGAATTGGTCCTAAGATTTTATTGGAAAATAACCCAAAGTTGATTTATGCCCGGTTAACAGGTTTTGGACAAGATGGTCCTTACAGCAAGAGAGCAGGCCATGATATAAACTATATTGGTCTCAGTGGCCTTCTGTCAATGTTTAGTAGAGTTAATGAGAAGCCTATGTTTCCAGCAAATTTAGCAGCCGATTTCGGCGGAGGCGGATTGATGTGCGCAATGGGAATCCTTATGGCGTTGTACGAAAGGACAAACTCAGGTTTAGGACAAATCGTCGATTGCAACATGGTCGAAGGCAGTTCTTACTTGGGTAGTTGGTTACTCAGATCTCAAAAGTTACCGATTTGGGGTAACAAACCGGGTGAAAACGTATTGGATTCAGGGGCACATTTTTACGAAGTCTACGAGACCAAAGATGGAAAATATGTAACAGTAGGCCCGTTGGAAATGCAATTCTACAAAGAGTTGTTAGACGGTTTAGAATTGGAAGAACTAGACTATTTCGACTTTAAGAACGGAAAAGAAGTTTTAACGAAGATATTCCTAACGAAAACAAGAGACGAATGGTCTAAAATATTCGATGAGAAAGATGCCTGTGTATTCCCGGTGCTAACTGCAGAAGAAGCAACTGAACATAAGCACACCAAATGCAATTTCATGAAAGATGAAACAACCGTCATTCCTAAACCAGGAGTAAAGCTAAGCAGGACTCCAGCAAAAACGACGGCTTTCAAGAAAAGTCCGCAATGTGGAGAAGATTCGATCGATGTTTTGAAAGACTTGGGATATTCAGAAGAGAATATCTGGAATTTGTGTAAGAAAGGCATCATAAAGACGCACAAATCTAAATTGTAATTTCGTTTAACAACAACAAAATGTTCGACCTCAATTCCAAAACATCGACGTCCTCGTGAGCAGAGAATAAAAGCAAAATTTCTTTGATTCTTTGCAAATCAAATATGGAATGGTTATCAGTTTTCTGCAGTCGCTTCGAACAAATATACTTTAGAAAATCAAAGAAGTCTTTAAAATCTAACCCAAAAGTAGATTTCAATAAAACCTGACACTGTGCATGGAAATTCTCCATACTTTTGCAATCGTCAATTTCCTTTTTAACATTCTTCAATGTTTCCACAAACTCCAACCACATCAGTTTAATATTGCACCCATTTACCCAATTATGATTAACCGAAATTGTATCTGTCAAATTGGTAACTTGATGATGCCATCCAGAAGGCACAAATATAGCATCACCTGGATTCTGTATTACTTCCAGATATTTTACAGATTCTGGAATGGTTTCCAGTCTGTATGGTAAATTTCCAATTTTATCCTTCAACTTTTTCTCCTCTCCTGGAGGGAATATAATCCACTTTTTCTGACCAAATATATTTGTTGACCAACTGTATGAGTTGAACACATCTGCATGGAATTGGGTCCTGTAATTAAACAATAAATTTGATTCTAGTAATAACCAATAAACTGTTACCAAGTTGATTTGGGACCCATGTAAACAAATCTATAATCATCTTTGTTGTTTTCAACTAAATACTCATTCAACCAATCAGAAGCAAAATATTTGGGAACTATGTAGAATTTATCATCTTTCAATTGATTTTTGAGATGCCAATCCTTCAGGTAAAGTAAAGGAAGATCATCTGAGTATCCACTCTTCTTGAATGATTCCCAATGTTCCAAATATTTACTGAATTTCATTTGATTTGCTTCTTGGGAATTGTAATACTTTTTGTTGCAGTCATACACAGTTACATCCAATGATCCATACTTTGATTTCAAATAGTTGAAATCTAAATTATCAGCATCCTTTATCCAAAACCTCTGTGACTCCCATTTGCTAGACACATTCCTTATTAAGCAAGCTTGATTCTTCAACATGTATTCATGGAAAAAATAATTGTATGGAATTTTGCTTTCAAGCACTGGCAAATGGTCCAAATATGAGCAATTCAGTTTAAATGCTTCTGGCAATTCAATACATGATTGATCACACTCCTCTAGTTCTGCCAGAGGCAGACAATGTGGGAAATTCATTGGAATGGTTTTTCCTAGAAACAATACACAAATGTCTCATTAAATCCATTTAAATATAAACAATGATATCATAGGAAAGGTATGTGTTTACATGATGAATTATACATAACCTTTAAATTTAAATATGAAACTTAATATTATTTCTCATGTGAACAGTTATTCTATAAGATATATAAGCAGAATTTTATAAAATATTTTTAGCAAAAATATTTCAAAAAGTGATAATGAAATGATTTACATACCAAAAGTGGAAGTTATAAAACCAACTTAACAGATATAGCCTTGTATATACAACGTTGCCATCAGTCTTCGTTGAGGACAAGTTTCAAACTGATGTTGTCAGTAGCATATATTTGGGAGGGTACTTGAACAATTGCAATTTTTTAACGTTTAGACATAATGGTAGAATAAACATAATAAATAATAATTAATCATAGAAAAACATGAATAACGAATTTATAAACAAACTTTAAATATATGAGTCATTCATAAATACAAATTCTATATAATATGGTAGTATTTTAAAATTTCTATGACACCAGGATATGTATTCAGTAGTTTTTGGATACTAGGTTTTAATGTAAAATGGATACATAAATAAACTATAACCATATATTCTTAGATAATTTTATCAATTGATTTGTTTTAATAGTACTAAACTCTTCGTAAAATGAACTTGAATAGTTTTTAAATAAAGCATAAATATCAAGAGGCTATCCAATTTTGCTAATTCCATTGCATAATTATAGAAAAACCTATAATTATTGCAGCTGCAGTAAACTTGCATAATCAGCAACTACAAGATTTTAATGATATGATCGACGTGGCAACATTGCCTTATTTTAACATACATTTTACGTTTGTTGCGGTGCTAATGTTAATATTTATTTTAAATTATTGTTAATAAAAGTGTGAAGATAAGATTTATATTGATGACGTTATCCGTGCAGCGCGGTTAATATTCTATTTCAGCACATTGAAGTGAATGCAAGTAAATAACACAATGGTTGAAGTACAAATCCCTTTCTTGCTGTTATCAATTTTAATGCTCAGTGCCAAGGCCTCTGAGCATTTGGCTTCCTGGGACAAGTCTTTGATTAGAGATAGAAGGGAAGTACACTCAAGCATTGTCGATGACTCACAATGTGCAGAAGTAAAAAGACTTTGCCCTGATTTAAGTGAGAACGAGGATATTCTGGTATTGGAATGCCTGCAGTCGCTCAATCCAAATGTATTAGCCAAGCTCAATGACAATTGTCAACATGTTGTTTGGGAACATACCAGGAACATTATTAAGGATGATAATGTTAGGGATTTCCTGTTACCCTCATGTAAATCAGAATTGGACCAGATGAATTGCCAAGTGGAATCCAGTGGGTTATATCTCAAGTGCATTGTTAATAACAGGGCAGACATAAAGAGTAGTGACTGTGTTCAAGCAGTCATCAGGCTAGAAAATGTTGCCTTTTATGATTACCGGTGGATTGCCAATTTCTTAAACCATTGTGATAAGGCTATTAAAGTCCATCAATGTGGAAGAATTGACCATGACAGATTATCACAATCAGAAACTATAGTGTGCCTGCAGAACAAGTTCTCAGAAATTGAGGAAGAATGTAAGAAGGAGGTTTTAAAACTATCTGAGATTCAAGCTGATAGCATAAAATTGGACAGGCAGTTGTATATGGCCTGTGCTGAGGATCAGATGAGATATTGCAGACAATTTGCTCCAGGAAGTGGAAGGGTCTTCAACTGCTTGCTACAATATAAAATTGATAAACTGTCTGAACAATGTCAGATTCATATAGTGAGAAGACAGAAACTTATTTCACAAGATTACAGAATTAGCAAAGGCCTGATGAAGAGTTGCAAAGATGACATCAAGAAATCTCATTGCAGAAGACAAACATCTGATGATAAGTCTATTAGATTAGCTCAAGTATTATTGTGTTTAGAGAATGTTGTTAGAAATGGCACAAAAATTGATCCTGACTGTGAAATAGAGTTAGCTGACCACAGGAAAATTTTGATGGAAGACTTCAGACTGTCTCCAGAGATTGTTGATGGTTGTGCTAATGAAATTAAAAAGTATTGCGCAGATGCAGAAGTTGGTGGTAAAACAATTCATTGTTTAATGGACCATGCTAGATTGAAGAACAGTAAAAATAGAATTGGTGATGTTTGCCAAAGAGCTGTAAGTTTATAATTGGTATTATTATAATAGGGAAATAAATAATATATTTTTAGCTGGAAACTTTGGTCAAAGAAACTGATATTGGTGAAGATTGGAGAGTGGATCCAGTTCTTCATGAAGCTTGTAATCCAGTCGTGCAAGCTGCTTGCAGAGGAGTACGAGGTGGAGATGCGCGTGTAATGTCCTGCTTGATGGATAACATTGGAGCTGATCATATGACTGAGGAATGCGAAGACGCTTTAATCCAAATCCAATATTTCGTTGCAAGGGATTTCAAATTGGATCCTCAGCTCTACAGATCTTGCCGCGAAGATGCCACTAGATTGTGCCATGCTAGTAAAGACTGGGAGAACAAGAATCCTTACGATACAAACAACGGACCTCTTATACTACCTTGCCTCTACAGATATGCTTATCACGAAGATAAAGGAATGCAACTAAAAGATAGATGTTTTGATCAAATAAAGCGAGTCATGAGGCAAAGAGCCATCAGCGTAGATCTTCTCCCACATGTAGAGGAAGCTTGTTTAGATGATCTTGCGCTATTCTGCTTCGACAAAACGGCCAGAGGTGAAGAAATGCTGTGCCTACAAGATAATTTGGATAAATTAGTCGATAAATGCAGAGTTGCCGTGGAAAAATATACCGAAGAAGAAGCTCAAAACACTGAATTAAACCCATATGTTATGTCGAATTGTAGAAAAATTATAAACAGTTTGTGCTCTCTGGACACCAAGACTGATGAAGGTACAGTCATGGAATGTTTGATCGCGCACAAGAACGATCCTCTCGTCAAAGCGAACAACAAGTGTAGGATCAGTATTGAACACTTCCAACTAATTTCGTTGAAAGATTTCCGCTTTTCCTACAAATTCAAAATAGCATGTAAACCTTACGCTGTACGATTTTGCCAAACGGCCAAAACTAAAGCCGCCGTTGTCTCCTGTTTGAGCGAGAAAGTAACGAACGACACTATCGCCGGAGTCAAGAGTGTTGTACAGAAAGAATGCAGACAACAATTGAAAGCTCAACTGTTCCAACAACGAGAGAATATAATGTTCGACCCCAAATTGGCTCAAGCTTGCGAATCCGATATCCGTGAGCATTGCAACGAGATCGAACATGGCTCAGCTCAAATCTTGGAATGTCTTCAATCGACTCCGGAGAAGAAGTTAACAGAACAGTGCCAGGTAGAGCTCTTCAAAGTTAAGAAACAGGAAATCTCTGACAACGCCGTCGATTACGCTTTGATGACCGTTTGCGCAGAGAGCATCCAAACGTTTTGCCCAAAAGTAGAACATACTCATATCTTGGAATGCCTTAAGGTTAGTAGAACTAACAAATAACAAGATTAAATTATAACCATATTGAAATTTTAGGGGAATAAAGATGAGAGGGGCTTCAATAAGAAATGTCTGATGATCGTGAAGCACAGGATGATCGAGCAAAACTCCGACTATCGTTTGAATCCAGCGTTGCAAGAGAACTGCAAAATGGATATTAAGAAGTTCTGTCATGATGTGGCCATGCAAGCTAAACCAGAGAAGCAGTTGAACGGGGAAGTAATCCGATGCCTGAAGGAGGCTTTCAAACATTCAAAGTTAACCAACAAGTGCGAGCGAGAAATGTCTGGAATCTTGAGAGAACAAGCTCTGGATTTGCAACTAAATCCTTTATTAAGAGCCGTTTGCAGCAACGAGTTGGAAACGATTTGTAAACAGGAAAGCGACGGTTCCGGAAATGTGGAAGAATGCTTGAAGGTGGCTTTGCTCAATAAGAAAATCCCAACGGTGGCGTGTCAGAACGAAGTAGCTAGTTTGATAGAAGAATCCCAAGCTGATATCCAAGTAGATCCATTGCTTCAGCAGACTTGCTCACTTGATATTTTGAAGTACTGCAGCGAAGTTCCTCAAGGAAACGGCAGACGTAAGATTGTTTGAATCACTTTATAAATTAATTTACCAAAAAAATACATATTTGTAGATATAAAATGCTTGAAAATAATCATGGAAGATGCTAACAAACAATTAACAACCGAGTGTCAAAATATGCTGAAGAAACGATTGGAAATGTACAAGAACGCAGCTCAGGTAACGTAATTCATCACCAGTTATTAGTATATCGTATTAACATGTATTTTAGGTTGCCCCTCCGGAGAATTTGGGCGAGCTTTACGTGCAAGTTGTAGATTCACCGGCGAAACATTACATCTTCTTCCTCGTCATTATGGTCATTGGAACGATGTTCTTGATTGGAATCTTTTGCGGACGAATCACCAAGCGACAAATGTTCGTCAAAAATAAATGATCACCACTGATAGATTAGATATATTTAACAATTGTTTTCTAGCTAAAGCGTTGCGCGCGTGGGATTCAAAAAAAAAAAGTAAATTGTGATAGAATGGCTTAACTTCTAAAATAATTTTATGTTTTCAAAATATTTTTGCACAACTTGTAAATAATCTAATATATATATATATATAGAGAGAGACAAAAAAAAATGAAACAAGAAAAAAAAAACTAATGGCTTTGTAAAGTCGATACGTTGAATGAAAGTCTGTAGTATTTTGATACCGAGATTTCCAATACATATATTTATATATATTTTATAAGATGCAAAATTCCAGGCGGTGAAATCTGTAAATTAACTTACTACTAATTTTAAGTCTTTATTTTAGTCATATTATATTTGTTAATAAGGAAAAAGGATAATACAAATTAGTATTTTAAAATATATTATATACATATACAACAAGAGTAATCCATATCCTTTTACATTCCACGTTCATTAAATACTTTGAGGCAAGTTTAGTGATGTTTAAGAGCTTATAACATATTCATGATTGGTTCAATTGTACTGTTTTTACCGAATTGAATAACTATACGTATGATAAATACGGACAAAGTTTAAAACATTCTTATTAGATTTTTTTTAGAAAAGAACCAATCGTCGGATACAAGTAGGATTTAGTATGAAAGTTTTCTTGTATTTTTTCAGAGAAATCAAATTGCTGAATCCGGTCCTGTTTGTTAGGATTGCGAAATCAATGGGTTAGGTAAACTGGATGGTAGATGGCGTTTCCGAAGGCATCGAGTGGGAGACGGTGCGTGCAAGAGCGAGAGGGAGTGTGAGGAGTGGACAGATCGGGGATTTCAATATGGCGAGCGAAAATAAAAGCATCTGCCATTTTGTGGAGGTGTTTTAAAATAGTTTTTGTTGTATTATTATTTCATTTTTTGTGTTTGTTGCGAATCGGGCGCGTTTTATGTGCGTGAGAGTGTGCTGCAGAAGTGGTGCTGCCGAACGGGACGTGAAAGAAGAAGTCACGGGTCGAGGAGAAGAGAACGGAGGGAAGATCAGGAGGGCACAGCAAAAACGGGGACAATAAACAAATGAATAAATGGACGCTTCGTCCATTATAACACAAGTGTCCCGCGACAACGAACAATTGAACAGTTATCCGCCCGAAAAAGGTAACGCATGAAGAAGACGATGTGCGCCTCTGTCTGTTCCCCCTTCGGACGATGGTCGCCTCTCCGAAAATGGGAGCTGGGAGCTCACCTGTGCTCTGGGAGGAGGACCGTGTGCTCGGAGACCTCCGGATCGCACGTCCACCAAGCCCAAAGTCGGACGGACCCCCCGAAGGGGGGACATTTAAAGCGTGCCGTGTATTATGTAGTGTGGAGAGAGCGCGATTTGTAAAACCGTCTATGTAGGCGTGCATGTTTCTGGTCAATTGGTAAACACACGGTAAACAAAAGCAGAACGGCGCCTGGACCAGCTAACCTTGAGTCGCGACCCTGGATTATTCAATCGCTTCCAATATTACTACCACCACCGTACCGTCATCGACAAGACAAGACAACAAAAACAACGCTTGTTGTTATGTTTTCATTACATTTTTTTTTTGAACAATTGTTATGTTGTTGCGCTACTGCGTCTCTCGGCGGTTTCGCATTTCCTAGCGCGCGCCGACAACTCTCCCAAATATGCAAATCGACGAGCATTCCACACCTGTGTGACCTCTTTCGAAACAACAAACCCAACTGTCAATCGCTTTCCGAAAGAGCTTTCACATTTTTTCTTCTGTTTTCATTTTCATACTCTCTTCCTTCCCGAAAAAAAGAAGAAAAGATCAAAGCCCAATTTCCCCCCCAAAGTCCGTCCATCCTCGCCTCGTACTACTCACCTCTCGCATACTCCTCTGCACTGCCTACGCATTCCCCTCGCACCGACGCTCCAACCAAAAACCTTTTCACGTCTCTCCGTCGCCTGCCAGAAACAACTGTTTACTCGCTAATTTGTTTATTACTTAAGTTTTATTGTGTTTGCTCAAACGCATTTACACGCACGAACACACGCGTCCGCCTCGCGACTACAAAAGACATTTGTTTATTTAAAGAAATGTCACTTTAACGAACGGATTTTGTTTACCAAGGCTACTCATATCTTTCCTGCGACATCCGATCCATTATAGCAATTTTGTTTTATTTGCTTGTAACATACTTGCAAATCGATTAAAGCGAATACTTGACATTTACGTTTAATTGTTACTGCTTTGCAAAGAATGTCAGATGCGAATTCATTGCATACAGTCCAAAAGTTTACGAAAGTTAAAATACTTTAATCGCGAATGGGGGACCGACATCATTTGTCAAACTCAAAAATAACAGAATAAAACTCTTGCCTAATGGATACAAGTTGTTGGAATACCAAGTCATTATAGACATTTACGTAATAGACTAAAAGTCTTATACCTAAATCAAAATAGTCTTATGATGTTGACTGATATTAAATGCACTAAAATTGGTTTATCAGAATATTGTTTCATTCACAAACTAATCTCTCTGTACGATTACTTATCTAGAATTGTAGTAAATTCGTATTGTAAAACATAAATTAAGATTACAATTAATTTAGATAAATTAAGTTAAATTTTTGCTGTATTTGACTTTAAATAAGTTTTGTTTGAATGCGTAATAAGTATCTCTTCAAAAGTGTCTATTCTCATGCAAAGTTCCTTGTATACAAGACTGAGTAAATATTTGATGTTGACTTCTCGATATTCCCGCGCTAACAGTCTATATTAACCACGTGGTTTTCACATCAATGCGAATGGTTGTTACTATGATAATCAAACAATTCCAAAGTGCTTTTAACAGAAATTTTAAAACATTGATTTCCTTTGAACTTTTTAATAATTTAGAATTTTCAATTATTTCAAATGTAATATTAATATAAGCGAAAGGCAATTATTTTGCTAAAATACTAAAATATTTTACATTGGAATGTATTTAAAGAAAAATAACATAATTTCCTGTTATAATAGCTTTGAAAGTATTTCGAGGCATCCCATAATTGCATTCATTATTTTTAATTGTATGTTGAAAAAAAAGTATCATTTTAAGTGAAAATATTTCCGCACTTCTCTAATGGATTCCAGTATAATTTTATTATACTTATTTCTTTTAAACAATATATCTATCGAGTTGACATTCAAAAATACTTCAATCGTGATGCGACTTTTAATTGCCATGTTTTTCCTTCAATAATTACAACTTTGATTACAATTTTTTTCCAAGTTGAATAACATCCATTTCAATTATTACGCAAACTTAATTGAGATTCTAGTTTATAAAACAATTAAATAATAATTTTGAATATTCAACAGAATAGTTTTTTTTTCTTTAAATAATGAAAACGAATGTGTTGGAGAATAAATTTTATTCAAGTAAAATCGGATACATTTATCATTTGTTACAACACATTAAAGGAAGTTTGGTATAATTAGAGAAATCGTTACGCAACGTTGATAAATGTTTCCAACTCATATTTGTTGCTGCAGCAATGTTTGTTTTTTGTACGTTTCTCTATTTTATCACGAAACGCATGAATATTCTAAAGAAATTTACGAGATTTACATTTTAAGTAAACTACAGAAAAGTGTTTTATTTTTTCTCACGTCGCAAAGTTCGAAAATCGCGTTCTTTATTTGGATATTATATCAAGACATGTTACGAAACAAAGGCGTCAGCAATGCAAATAAAACACACAGTCGACTATTAACTAAAATTGTCAATAAAGAAGGAATGTGCTAATTTCATTGTAATATTTATGGATCGTCCATTTCGCAATGTTTTGTTCTAAGTTAGAAGCGACTCTGAATTATTCATTTCCATACATTTGCTTGTTATTACCTTCTTCATTTTGCATTCAATGGTTTTGGTTTTATTAAGGATTTCGTAATTTGCATAAACAACATTTACACGGTCAAAGGAAAATCTATATAACCACTAATTGCGAAGAAAGAAAAAAAAACATTCAACAAGTTAGTAAAACCGAACTCTCATTGCAAAAACAGTTAGTTTTATTCCATACCAGATATTTATTTATGTAATTTATATATGCAACGCAAATATTATTTCGCGAACTCTGTTTGCTCTGTGCGATAAGCGGATTCTGTTTTCTTTCTTTTTATTTCGTCGAGTGATTTAATCGGCGCTTTAAATGCTTCGAAAGAACATTCAAATAAACGCAAACAACGTGAATTAGCAAACGCGGCGCGGATAAAAATAGTTTGAAAGCCGTTCACAATGGGCCGTGACTACTAGGAGTTTGCAGTTGGAGATGGTGGAGAGAGCGGTGCGTGCACCGGGATTTAAAGAAAAAAAATTGAATGTATGATCGCACGACGGTAATTGCTTTTTATAGCCGTGACTTATTTATATGTCGGACTTGGCTATGCGAAAATTTACATGCTTATTTGACAAATGTTTTTGACCAGGAGCTTTTTTTTGACACGAGTTATAAATAAACTGTTTATTGGTCTATAATAGGTTTTTTTTAACTCTAAATTCGGACAATTGCGTCCTTGCATCTTTACATGTTTTCGTCTTGCATCTGTAGTACAAGTTAATGCAATTAAAGACAATTGTGGGAATACCTTTTCTTCGTTGATGACATTCCAACTAATTGCATTACTATGTATATATTTTATTGGCTTTAATTGTGACACACTTTTGAATTTCTATTATGGCCTAGTATTATCATTATTCGATTGTTAATGACGGTTCTCGCGTGCGTTGGGAAATAGAAATCAATAGGCTTCAATTGGGAATGGTAGAGATTGCATTTAAGGAAATGGAAACCGCGCGCGCCAAGTTTGCTGCCTCGTCGGAATTCGCGATAAATATCAAATATGTTGCGTGCACTTTCGATCCTCAATTCTGAACTTGTTTGCAGGGACACTACCGAAAAATGAGAACGACATATCAGATAGCGAGGGTCCGCCGAAGAAGGCGAAGGGCGGATTCCTGCGATCGCTGCTGTGCTGTCTGGGACGCAGCAAGGGAAAGGCTCAGAACAACCAGCAGTTCGGATCAAGGGAAGTCACGTACGAGTCCGAGTCGCCCAGGTATTTGCTGCCGCCGGTTCGGCACCAGGACATGCATAAAAAGTGCATGGTCATAGATCTGGACGAGACGCTGGTGCATAGCAGTTTCAAGGTACTCTCTAACCACAATCGCACATGCAACAATGCTAATGGTTTTGTTTTGTTTTCTTCTGCAGCCCATAAGCAATGCCGACTTTGTCGTGCCGGTCGAGATCGACGGCACCGTGCACCAGGTGTACGTGCTGAAGCGACCGTACGTCGATGACTTCCTGAAGAGGATGGGAGAGCTGTACGAGTGCGTGCTGTTCACGGCTTCTTTGGCCAAATACGCGGATCCCGTGGCCGACCTTCTGGACAGGTGGGGCGTCTTCAGGGCGCGTCTCTTCCGCGAAAGCTGCGTCTTCCACAGGGGGAACTACGTCAAGGATCTTAACAAGCTGGGCAGAGAACTCCAGCAGATCATCATCGTGGACAATTCACCCGCTTCCTACATATTCCATCCAGACAATGCAGTAAGTTTAATTAATCTTCATCATCTTACTCATTCCTTAAAATGATTAACACAAGAAACTCATAAATATTATATAATTCTTAAAAGCTATGTCTTAACATCTTCTACAAACTTGGCATATTATTTTTGCATTTCTGCAAAAACATGAACGAAATTTTTAAGAAAATCTAGTAATAAATAAATATGTTTTGGACTTATTTTGCGAAGACCGCTTTGAACTAAATATGTTTTATTAAAGTAAATCAATAGCAGCAGCATCTTAAAAATAGTTCAAACTATATGTGGAAAATAAAACACAATAAATCATTTGTGTGTGTGTGTGACTTGCTTGACCTAGTGAATTAAGTGTAAGTTTCACGACTGATTCGAAGAAGTCACGCAACGTGGTATTAAAAATACAAGCGAACGTCTGGTGAAAGGTCTCATAAAAAAATGTCATGTATGCCAAATGCTGCATTTTAATTCCAAGTTATTTATACAATCATAATTGTATTAAAGCTTCTTGAAATCTTCCAATAAATATCATTTTTTTGTAATTAATAATTAATTATTTATACTCAAAAATTTGTCAATACGAATCATCAATACAAGACAATTTTCTTTACATACAAATAATTTTTAATTTGAGTTATATTTTATTTGTTGTAAAATATTATAAAATGATTGAAACTCAATTTGTACTTTTGTTTGTAATCAGGATGTGTTGTAATTAATTTGTTATTTTTAATACAATTTTATGATAATAGTGTATTGAGACACAATTGGAAATTCAAGTCAACTTTACACAATGATAGTGACAAATAGAAAGGAAACTGTTACCAATGATTGTCCAAGAAATACAAGATTAACGTTTATTTACTAATGGTAAATATTTCACAATAATGACAATAATTCATATAAAAAACTTGATTCAAACAAAATTCTTTATTTCATAATTGTATACTGGACTAAAATTTTCATTATTAATTTTCTGAATATCTAATATACTTTTATACCTAGAAAATATTTGAATCAATTAAATTATTATTGAAATCAACCTGAACGTGAGTTGGATGCAAAAGTTTTGGCATACTTTCCACATATTTTCCTGACACAAATATAGATAATGATTCATGGTATTAACATTTTGAAAATATTATTTGAAAATCGACCTAAGAAAATATTAAAGGTTGAACGGGATTATTGATTGAATACGTATCAAATTATGTTTCTGGTTTGCTTGGTTTTTATTATAAACAATAGGAAAAGGGATGATGCATGACATGAAGATTAGTAATACATGGTTTAATCCAAGAAAGCAATTTTCTGGTGAATTGATCAAAGGATGCAAACGAGCGTAACAGAATTAACAACGTTTGAAAATTAAGTAGTTTTTAATAGCTGATGAATACACGTGGGCATTTTTGTCTCAATTTACAAAAACGTCCGACAATTTAACCCAAATTGCTGAGTTTTAAACTAACACGAATCTTTGCCTAAAACAGATCATCTACATAAGCATGTTATAAATAAGGAATTCCCAACTGATAAAAAGCACGCGCTGCGTGATTATTAATACGTTACAATTGTTATGAAATAATTCTCGCTGTTTAATGACGATGAGCAGATAACAAAGTTCATGCCATGTCACAGTTTCTGCATTAATATAACTAAAGATGATTATTGGTTTCTTGAGTGATGACAGTTTTATCAGAATGACGTAACGGACTTCTTAAGTTAATTAAATAGAAGAAAATGCAAATACATAACATGTTTAACATATAACGAAAATTAACCGAATTGAAATTAATGTGTTTGAACAGAATGAAAGTAATTTACGTTTAATTGCAAGGTCATCTACGTATGAAGTATAGTGTTGCATGTGACGTTTAAATACCGTTATTCATTTGCAGCTGTTTTCCTCCCCTCGTGACGCTTTGTCTGTTTTGGATCTACACAAAATTGGAAACAACCCCAAATAACATGTGTTTATGTATTGATGAAACATCCAGCTGTTATTTCAATACAACACAATCTATAGGTCTTTGTCGTTCTAGAATCATTGTCATAATTGAAAAGTAGACTGATCTGTTTGATTCAAGATAGAAAACTTCATTCAATTCATTACTTTAATATCAATGACATTTCTTGTTGATAATCGATTAAAAATTGAAACATTTATTGATAAATTATCATGTTTTTAATGCAAATGTACACAACATTTTGAAAATTCACTTGCATTAACTTTCAGACATTATTCGTAAATGTCTTCATTATGAGAACAAAACAAACGATTTCTACGACATCCACAACTGACAAATCAATTTTTGAAAATGTAATTAAATTATGAAATTGTTCAATAACTTTTAATTAAATATAGACTTCAGTAATTACTTCTTCCTTGTTACATAACAAAATCATTGTTAACAAAGTTAAGAATATGCAGACGATATTATTAAATCCAAGATGTTGGCTATTAGTTTCATTTCAATGGAATGAATGAAAACTCGAGGATGTGGGAATGTGTTGCGTGTTTCAGGTTCCGGTACTTTCATTTATTGATAAATTATAACGTTTTTCCATGCAAATATATACACAATTTTAAAAGTTCACTTGTTCAGGCAATAATTCTTCTATTAATTTTTATTTTCAGTATTTGCATATAAATATTTTCTTCGTTATGAGAAAACAAATTAAATTATTTCAACTACATCAACAACTGTTAAAACACGATTTGAAAATATAATTAAATCATGAAATTATTCAATATTTTTTTATAATTACATCATCCTCGTTACATATCAGAATTATTATTAACAATTTTAAGAAAATATAAACGTTATTAAATCTAAAATGTTGGCTATTAGTTTCCTTTCAATGGAATGAAAAACCATTGAGGATGTGGGAATATGTTATGTAATCGTTGTGTTTTTGCGTGTTTTGGGTTCCGGTAGCTTCATTTATTGATAAATTATAACGTTTTTCATGCACACACAATTTTGAAAGTTCATTTTTTCTATTAACTTTCAGAAATTATTCGTAAAGATAATTCTTCTATTAAATTTTATTTTCAGTATTTGTATATAAATATTTTCTTAGTTATGAGAACAAAATAAATGGTTTGCACGACATCTGAAAGTTTAGAAAATGTAATTAAATTCTGAAACTTTTCAATAACTTTTAATTAAATATAGACTTTACTAATTAGTTCTATACACAACACACAACAGAATCATTGTTAACAATTTTAATAATATGCAGACGATATTAAATCTAAAATATTTTCTATTAGTTTCCTTTTAATGGAATGAAAAACCATTGAGGATGTGGGAATATGTTATGTAATCGTTGTGTTTTTGCGTGTTTCGGGTTCTGGTAGCTTCATTTATTGATAAATTATAACTTTTTCATGCAAATATACACACAATTTTGAAAGTTCACTTCTTCTATTAACTTTCAGAAATTATTCGTAAAGATAAGGCTTCTATAACATTTTATTGTCAGTATTTGTATGTAAATATTTTTTTCGTTATGAGATCAAAATAAATTATTTAATTAAATATAGACTTTAGTAATTAGTTCAACAGAGTCATTGTTAACAATTTTAAGAATATGCAGACGATATTAAATCTAAAATGTTCAGTTCAGTTTTAAGTTTCTTTATTAGATTGATATAGTTGTATTACATTGTATCATTAGTTGTTAGGTTTGTGGCCTTTTGTGAGCTATTGCTCTTTGTGCCATTAATATTATTCTAAAATGTTGGCTATTAGTTTTCTTTTAATGGAATGGAAAACAATCGAGGATGTGGTAATATGTTGTGTAATCGTTGTGTTTTTGCGTGTTTCAGGTTCCGGTAGCTTCGTGGTTCGATGACATGCAGGATTCGGAGCTGCTGGATTTGATACCGTTCTTCGAGCAACTAAGCAAAATGGACAATGTGTATACAGTGCTGTGCAATTCGAACCATCCGTACAACAGCACCATCCAGCAGCAACAGCAGCAGCAGATGAACGGCCCCACGGGTCCCTCGACACTGTCATCTCCGACAAACACGTAGCACAAGATCAACGGGAAGAGCATCGCCAAAGTGATCCTAACTATCATCGTACAAGCCTTCTACAATGCAGGAGAGTTTGACTATATTAAGAAACAAATCTGGTAATGTATATTATATACATATATTTACATTATTTTAATCTTTGTAATATTAATAAGAATAATAATAATAATCTATATATATATTTTACGCATCTAAGAAATAATTGGAGATGTTTTAAGAGAAGAAAACGAAAATATCATATTCGGAACAGAAACGATGATGGTCGAACAAAAAAAAACAAATGTCGCGCAACTCGTGCAGACTTTAACACAATCCTCTTGTCTTTGTAAATATATTTATATATAAATATACATACACACACATATATATGATATTAATAGAAATTGAAAAAAAGAAAAACCGGCGAAATGAGAAATATTGTTTTTAATTTATATACATTTTTTTTTTCTGTGCAAATTCTATATAGTATATATATATATTCTTGTATTTATTTTTTATCTAATTGATTTGATTTAATAACAACAAAAAAAATAACAGCAAATCTTTCTGTTCGAACAACCCTCTGTATATATTTATACATATAGTTGAAGAGAGAAATAAGTATATGTAATATTTAATTAACACTATGAGTAACTAATAAAAAATTTGTTGCTATGGCAACGCAAATAAAAAATAACATACCAAAAAAAAAACTTACGTTAAACGTATTTTGTTACGGATCGCAACAACAGCAAGAAAAAAAAAATTGGATAACTTTTTAAACCGCGATTCATTACTCATAGCGATTGAATAATAACAAAAAAAAATATCTAATAATATTATTAACAATAATTGTGTACATAGCTAGTGAGATTTCGATATGGAGTATTTTTACACGATTGAACAAGAAAGAAAGAAAAAATAATAAAGAAATTATGTATTCCTTACAAAATACAGAAAAGAAATCTTTAAAGAAGAGAAAATTGAAAACCGTAATCAAAAAAAAAGATAATCTGCCCAAACAAACAAAACATATTAAAATTTATAATTTTAATTATCTTCTTCAGTTCTTTGCTTTTTGCATTTTATACATAGAAAACCGCCCCCACTCAATTTATTTTTTCTATACTAACAAAAAAAAATAATTAATTCCGAAGAACTTTAATGATTATAATTAATATATATAAACATATTTTCTTTAATAATGCTAAGATAATGAAATGTAAATTTAATGAAAATATTTGCGTAACAAATAATAACTGTGGATGTTTAGGATTACGTAAATCGCTCGCGCGTTTCCCTTTTCGGTGTGCGAATTGTATGTAATTGATGGATTTCTGTTTTGTTGAGATAAAGAAAGAAATAAAAAACACACACACAAATCATATCACGAGAGAAGAAGAAATTCTTCCTTTCTATAGAGAGTAAGAGATGGACACAAATAATTGAATAACAAGTGCGAAGAGCAGCGAGAGTCGTCTGTTCCGATATCAACAGTGGCCTTAAGAATAATAATTATAAAAAAAAACTGTAACAAAAGAGTTTCCGCCTTCATTCTTCTTTTTGTAACAACTTTTACTGTAGCTGACTTTCGAGATTTTAATGAAAACGCACTGTTCTACAGCGTAAAAAAAAACGTTCTATATTCGTTTCATCTTCTTTTTTTTTGTTTGTTATTGTTCTGTAACGCCGATGCTTCGGAGCTCGCATACCTTATTTTTTTTGTTTACTCTATGTAAAATGCATCACCTGTTTACAAATTTTACTAAGATTTTTCTCTGAATACGAGCTTCCAAGCATTCAAATCATTTACACAGTACATTAAACTTGTAATCCTCAAAAACTGCATCAAACGATAACATTTTTTTTATGCAAAAAAAAGGATTACAAGTTTAATTTGTTGAAAGGACCAATATTAAATGAGAGTGACAACTATATAGAGGAGAACGAAAGGAGAAACAGCAAATTATTTTTAATTTCTTCAATTTCATTGCGCGGGGTGTTTATTATTATTATACTATTATTATTTTTTTAAATTTTATTTTTATTAATTTTATATAAAGCATTATAATATAAATATCTATAAATATAAATACAATTTGTAAATGAACTAATCTTATGTAACATTTAACACGCAGACACACATACATAAACACATACACTATAATTATTTTTTTTTGTTTGTTTCTGTAGCCTCTAGTTTATTATATTATATTATTTGTTGTTGTAGAGTTATATAATTATATATTGTTTTTTTTTATATATATTATGTTGAGGTTTAAGAACGATACGAGAACCGGAAATAGAAATATATCATTTATATTGTATGTAAAACGCGAACCACACTGAGGATAGTAAATAAAAATGTGCATTTTAATTTTTGTACAGGAATCTGTATGTACGAAAGAAAACTGTGAAAGAGAGAGAGAAAAGAAACGATACAGAAGTTTATTTTATCCAATGAATGTTTTCGTATTTGTCATGTGAGTACATAATATTGCCTTGATTTGTAAATAAATGCCTGTCATTTATACCCCCTATCAAAGTTTATTTTTTTATTTATACATTCACCTTCCTTCTGATTCTTTCCAGACTAATTATTATTAAAAAAAATATAAATTAATTGTTTTTATATCTACATTTTCCATTTTTATAACTATTTATCAAAATATATGATATTTTTTTATTATAATGTAAATGTAAGTTTAGGAAACACTGTTCTAGTCTATTAACTTAAGCTTTAGCGTACAGCACCATTCTTAATGAACTATATTATATCTAGATTTCCAATAAAGATGGCGCTATAAAATTAGATTATGCAACTAACAAAGCATTGAAATCAAAGTTAATTTGTAGGGTACTTTTAATTATTGTAATTTATTTTTTATAATTCATACTGTGAACGTAATAAAATATATTTATTTATATATAAACGAAATAATTGAAGTCTGGTAATATTGGAACATTATTTGGATTTCTAATCTTGGTGTGAATTGAGTTGCCTATACTAAGGTGATCAGCCGGTAGTTGTCAATGAACGTCAGTTGTTCCCAGTGGATGTGAGTCATTTGATTCAATGGTTTTATAAATTACCTTAAGTGAATAATGGATAATTTGCATATCTGGGATGGTACAAAGAAATTAAAGTTACTGGGCAACTTGAACGAAACTATAAAAAAGCTGTGCAACATTGGCAACCACATATATTTATTAACAACAAACAACAATTTTTACCATGGTTACATAGATGAAGCCACAGATGAGATTCAATTGGAACTGGTGGAGTCTCTCAACTTGAAAGATATAGATTGTTGTGATAGTGTTTTGTATGCAGTTGAAGTCAGCGGTAAGGTCCAAACATATTCAGAATCAATAGAGCATGTAGGTGAAATAATGCTGATTGAGGAATCAAAGACCTGCTTCCATGGTCACACTGGGGCCAAGTGCAAAATGAAAGTTGATAAATTAGCAGTGGGGAATTATGGTGGCCTCTTCATCACAGAAAATGGCCAACTGTGGGCTTCAGGTAACATGCATCAAATTGGAATAAACAGTACAAATCCAAAGAAAGTCTCATTCTTTGACAACAGGTTTGTTTACAACTGCAATGTGGGAAATGATTTTGCCATAGCAATAGTCAGTAAGCAGATCATGAATGATGACACAGATAGTGATGATTGTGAGGAAGACATATTTGTCTCAAGTTGTCCCCATTGCTTGTCCACCTCCCAATTAACATCACCAATATCACAGAACTCACTATCAGATATTTGTCCATTGGGCCTTCCAATTCCAGTTAGTTATGATATTGAAACAACCTCAACTAGTAGTAGAAACAGTAACAGCTCAAATGAAACAAGGAAATGTCTAGAGAATGACCAAGCTGCTACTGATAAAGTGGAAAAGAATATTATTTTCCGAAACACTGAGGCTGCCAAAGAATTTTTAACCAGACAATTCTCATGGATGTCTTCTGCTGGGGAATTGGTGGAGTGCACAGAGAAACCTACAAGAATAATCAAGGAAAATGTTACAAACATGGCTAGTCTAGTTTATGAGGGTGTTAAAACTGTAGGAGATAAAGTGGTGACCCTTTCAAGGCATGTCAGTGGTAGTTCAGAGAATAATGAGACATCAGAGAATGTAGAGGAAATGCAATTACCAAGGGTTACATCAAAAGATGAATTCATGTGGTCTTTAAGTCAAGGGACATCAGAGAGGGAATTCAGTGAGCTAGGCATACATGAAAGATGCAGCATGTTGCTGAAGACAGGTTCAAATTTGCTGAACTGTGAGGTTTGGACTTGGGGCAACATACTGCATGGCCAATTAGGTAAATTATATTAATTTTAATTAAAATTTGCTCATAAACAGTGTTTCATTGTTTCATGCAATTCATTTGTAAAGGGAAATCGTCATTGTTTAATGGTAATCAAATCATGATAATTACTGTACTTTTACTTCTAATTACTCAAACTTTGAACAAGTTGAGGCAATTGCATGGATTACATATTATTTCTTTCTGTAGATTGCCTTTTAATTTTCTAATAATATTTGATTAGATTGAAACGTTGTTTTTGTTTGTTCTTGAAGCGGTAATTAATATCTATGCTCTTATCATATTTTGCATCATGAAATATTGAAAATGGTGAAATTTACACTAATTGCAAATATTATATGAAGCTTTGAAGATGGCACATTTTTATTCTACATTTATTACGTATTGCATGAAATACAGAGTGATTGCATATTCTGTTTATTACTAAATCGTTTCTTTTAGGTGTTGGTGATATTATGAAGCGAGAACGTCCGATGATTATAACGAAGTTATCCAATGTTGGTGCTCAAAAGGTTTCGGTGCAGAGTTACCACGCCGCAATTCTAACGCTGGACGGTAGAGCCTTCATGTGGGGTAGGAATGATTACCATCAGGTAACTATCGAATGCAACATTGATCAAAGCTCCCCTCGGCTATTTCCGTCCGAAATGTCACAGCGAGTGAAAGATATCTCTTGTGGTGATTACCATACGACATTATTAACCACGGAAAACGATCTAAAATATTTAGGAAAACACTCGAAAGGTAACATAGTCACTCTGTATAACAATGAAAAAGGAGAGTTGAAGCTGGATAGAGAAGATAACATAATGAATTACATATTATCCAGTAAACAGTATATCGCGTTGAACACTCCGTTCAACAACAGTTTCATCGTGGACAGTTTAGTTACCGAGCAGAAGTATCTGGAAGAGATGCTTCTGGTCCACGTGAATCTTATAAAGCCGGTGCAAAAGAGGAACATATCATGTGCAGATTCCTTGCAGTACGAACAACTGTGTCGGCATTACATGGACCTGTTGCATTTCACTGCTCTGAATATCAAATCGTTGATAGATTACAGCAATAAGTTGATCTCAGAATGTGATATTGTTATGTTTAAGAACGTCGAAGAGCATTTATTTATTTACAAGGCTTATTTAAATACTCTCCACAGTATTATTAGTTTAGGTGGCTGCAACGTAATATCGAAGTTAATCGATATACCCGCATGTTTGTACAAGATGGCCGAACTAGGTAATAAGAAAGACAAGAAGTGCGACGAGAGTAATGTCGTGTATAATATACTGATGAAGCCGATGCGGCGGATGACGTTCTACGAGGGTTTCATCCATTTGTTCGTGAAGAATTCTTCGAAAATTAGGCACGACACTTTGACGAAATGGACTTTGCTGATCGAAGAGCAGCAAGTCAAACATGAGGAGGCTGAAACAACGAAGCAATTTTGGTTGAATTCGGGGAAAGTTATTGAACAGTTGAAGACGCCTAACCGTAGGTTGGTTAGAGATAGTCAAAAGTTTCCAATATTCTTGCAGAATGGAAGCAGGTTTACTTCGCACTGGTTCATTTTATTAACGGATATTTTTGTGCACATGAACGGATCTACGCCGAACGTGCATGACCTAACTACGGTTTGGGTAGAACCGCAGCAGGATAGTAATAATAGTCAGTACCAGATGAGCCTCAAAATGCCCGAAGAGTCTATTGAACTTTACACGACGACTGCTGAGCAGAAGATCGAGTGGTTCCACGCGTTGCAGAACGCGATAAAATTAGCTTTAGTGAAGCCTAACGCTCATCAACCTCCATGCTTGAGAAGCGCTAATTACACCTTTGTAAAGAACGGAATTTACAAAGATGCAAAGTATAGTGGTCGTTGGTTAAATGGCAAGATGCACGGATCTGGGAAACTGGAATGGCCGGATGGTAGGATATACAAAGGACAGTTTAGCAACAATCAAATGCACGGTTTCGGAAGATTAGAAGAACCTAATAAAGGTGATGTTTGATTTGGTTAATTTTAGAACAATTTAATAATAGATTCATTTTTGGGTGCAGGTAATTATGAAGGTTACTGGAAGGACAATCAGCAGAACGGCTTCGGTATTTTCAAGTACACCAACGGCGATCTTTATAAAGGTTACTTCAAAGATGGCCTATCCCATGGACACGGGTTCTTCCAGCAAGGACATTTCATGGCAACAGCAGCATCCATTTACATCGGTGATTGGGTTTTTGGGAACAGAAATGGATACGGTATAATGGATGACATCGTGACAGGCGAAAAGTATTTAGGCAATTGGAACGATAACAAGAAACACGGAAACGGATTGATAGTCACATCAGAAGGAATATACTACGAGGGAATATTCAATCAGGATGTTTTAACGGTGAATTTCTAAATTTCCAAAGTTACCATCGTACTGAAATTTCTGAATTTTTGAAGGGTCACGGTGTTATGATTTTGGAGGACGGCACTCATTACGAGGGCGATTTTAAAGGGACCGGTATTCTTAGCGGCAAAGGAGTTTTAACGTTGAAATCAGGGCATACGATTGAAGGGAATTTGACAGGTCCTTGGAACGAGGGCATTAAAATATCGAACGCCGTTCTGTCCTTAACGAAAACAGTCCATCCAGATGTAGAGGTTATTCCGAAAACGTTCGGAACCTTTTGCACGCCTGTAGAAAACAAGTGGAAGAGTCTGTTCCGTCAATGCCATCAACTTCTGGGTATACCTGAAACCACTGTTAAGAACAACGTAAAGATTCCGGATATTCAGAAAATCTGGCAGAACGTTGCGGTTATTATTTCCAACACTCATCAAGGAATCTCGAAGAAGAAAAAGTTCGAGACATTTGAGAACTCTTTGAATAATTTGGATACAATTCCGGAATTCGGAAAGGATACATTTGATGAACAAAGTCACAGTGAACTTAAATTATATTTAACGAAGGTAATAACGAAATTCAATTCAGCAGGATTTTAAATGTGATCCTTAATTTTTTTTTAGGCCTTTGAATGCTCATACCATCCTTTGGGATCTTTACTAAGTGATATTACTAAAGCCTACACCACAGCCTACGGCACTAGAGCCCATCCATTATTATTGCAACACGCCGTAACTGAATTACATTCTATAACAAAAAGATTATACGATATAGTCAAGTTGCTATTTCCAGCATTGCCATGTTATGGAAAAGAGATCGTCCTGGGCGAAAAGTGAATAACTTAAAAACTAATTAATATAATTGTAGTAATCTTATCATTTCCAGTGATGTTATCAGTTGCCAGGCGTTGTTATATCCAATAATTTTACCTAAAGTTCATCTATCGTTATTCACTTTATACACGTTGAGGAACAAACAACAAGATGCTCAATATTGGAAACGACTGCTGGAATGGAACAAACAACCAGATTACACTCTCATGGTTTTCTTGCACGTTGACTCGTAATTATTATAAAAATTACAAACTCGATCATCATTTACCTAAATTTGATTTACAGCAAATTCTTGAAATCTGATCACCCGAAGTCTCCTACGAGCATAGTGAAAGATCAGACGTTCACAGAGGCGGTGGAAATGTTGCAGCAATTGAAAACAACCTTTTCGCCCATGGAAAAACTTTTGGTGATAAAGGAAACATTCCAGAAAATGACGAAGGTCGTCCAGGAACAATTGGGCGAAAACTACAGGTGGAACATGGACGATTTGTTGCCTGTACTATTGTATGTTGTAGTCAGAGCTAGAATCCTGCAATTAGGCTCCGAATTAGATTTTGTCGAGGATTTCATGGAGCCTAGTTTAGAAAGCGGAGAGTTAGGTATAATGTTTACAACATTGAAGGCGTGCTACCAGCAGATTTTACAAGAGAAACTAACAATAAATTAAGGTCCGGTATGTGACTTCCATAGGATATTCGAAGTCGGATTTTACCGAGATTTTTTTATTAACTTGAATATAAGTCTCGACTTGGCAACATATCATTGTTTTAGCAATATTTCGTTATTAGAGTGTGTGTGTGCAATTGTTATTAGTAAAACATATCTAAGAGTTAGATCCAGTATTTCCATCTTCGAATGAGTAATGCGAAGGTGGAAGCGCCGGGTCTTAGAGGTAAAGCAAGAATTGATGTTTATAGAGATGTGCATGTGATACTCGAAAATCAGAAAATTAAACGATTCGCAATAATTCAAGTCATTACAGAAGGAAAAGAAGTATTTATATAATCATTTTTATTGTTTTTTCTTATACATATATTTTATTATCTGTTTTATTTTATTTCTTATTTATACGTGAAGATGGAGAAATTGCTTTTCAGTACCTGATAACTGCCCTAAACATATTAAAAAATATATTTTATTTGTTTTAACTACAAACGTTTTATTCCAAAAAAAAACATTGCAAATATCCAATTTTTCTCCTAGAATCCTTAAAGGAAGAAAACTGATTTGGAACCTCTGGAGCAACCATTTCAGCAGCACCATCTAATGGATATTTTCTTCAATATTTGACAATCAGCTGTTAACTATTGTGAAAACCATTGTTACTTATATTTTAACGTTTTGTTTATCTTATCAAAAGCCGTAAAATTAACGCCACATAAGCACCGTGAGAGTGTACAACATATTGCATTTAAAAATAACATGGCAGAAAAATTCGATTTGGTTTTGGTGCATGGAAACTTCAAGGGTTCTTTGTGCAATGAAAACAAGGATGTTGACTTGAAACTGTACCTGGATAGTTACAAAGAGTTGAACAAGTTCTTCACATTGATGGGTACAATGTTTGGTTTTGTCAGTAAAGACCTCAACTCAAAATTGGACATACTGTCTGAGCTTCATAAATCGGATAATGAAAACTTTAGCACTGTCAGGAGATTGATAGTGTATGAAAAGGAATCCAATTTGCTGGAAAAGAAAGGGTATGTGTCTGGTAGCAGGACCTTATTGAGATTACACAGGGGATTAGGTTTGTATACAAATAAGTTTTTGTTTGTTAATGAATATATCAATTTTATGATTACAGATTTCATCAGGTTGTTTTTGAAGTATGTGAGTGAGCTTCAGGATGATCAGAATACAGGTGATGTGTGTAGAACAGCCTATTGCCAAACACTTGAAAAGTTCCACTCCTTCCTGATTGCCAAAGGCGCTAAATTAGCTATGTACACCATGCCTATTAAAGCAGATTTGATGAACAGAGTAACAATAACTTTTCAACAATTCTTATTTGACTTTATTAACTGAATCAATATATTTCAGGTTTGTGGCAATAACGAAGAAGCGTTGAAAACTGCAATAGAAATACTACCTCAGACTTTGGACGTGATCGCCATTGTTTATAGAATCATTGATGATCTTTATACCGAACACGATTTACACGCGTTGCCTTGAATGAAATTATTAACGGGACGAAGATTCCGCTTAGAAATTTAATTTTAATTATAAAATTCATATGCATTTTCTTCTGTATCATTCCAAAATGACAAAAGTATTAGCTTAAAGATCATTTTTTTCATTTGCTGAAATCTACATTGTTACGATGTACAGATGTGAAGAAAAGATTTTTCCTTAACAAAATTTTAGTTGCAAATTGATAGCGATTTTTATTTTGCACGATCTGATGAATACAAATTATTTTAAATCCATATAAGTTTGATTTTTATTTCTCCCTTTAAAAGACTATTAGTTAAGTATTAACAAATAATTTGTACCAACTTTTTAATTGATTTAAGGTTGGTTGTAAAAGTTTGGCACTAAAAACAAAATATGTATGTTGTGCGTTTCCAGGTAGATCAGAAGTTTGAAACAATATTCAAGTGCGAATTATTGTAAACTATAATGGCAGTTGTTGCAGTGAAAAAGTTGCAAGAGGAATTGAAAGTTGGTCCGCTTTCGATCTTACAGGATTCCGTGTTAAATAATACCCAAGTGTTGATAAACTGTCGCAACAATAAGAAAATTTTGGGTAGAATCAAGATGTTCGATAGGCATATGAATATGGTATTGGAGAACGTTCGTGAGATGTGGGTGGAGAACGCTCGCAACGGCAAAGGAAATAAATGCAAGAAGAACGTGAACATGGATAGATTCATTTCGAAGATGTTCCTCCGCGGAGATTCCGTAATTTTGGTGGTAAAGAACACTCCAAAACCAGAGAATCCTATTCAAAAATAGTGTTCAATGTTACCAACTTTTATACCACAATAATTTAAGCTTACATAAGAAACGTCAAAATTTTCAATATAACCTAACAAATTTCGATCTAGTTCTGTGATCAATTAGAATGGCAGGAAGGGCGAAGGTAGATATCAGGGACATCAACCCGATGCTCCAAATGATCCGCAACTTCTTGCTCGGAAGAAAGCACACCTTGGCTGTCCGTTTCGAGCATGAAGTGGCCTCCAGGTCACCACCACAACCAATCCTCCCTGATGGACCTTCCCATCGTCTGAATACCAACTACTATTGCTGGAGGGATGCCCGTCGCGAAGTTGCGCCACCTCTAGACCTTGCCGCACAGAAGCAAATTGGTGAGGAGGTCTGCCTGAAACCAAGAACCCCAGGAAAGGTTCACCAGTGGGACTAGAACAGCATAACTTTAGCAATTGATAGTTTTATTGTAAGCTAACAAATAGTTAATAAAATTTAGTTAATCAATTATTTATTTATTTATAAAAGGGTACATAAAACAATTTAAGCAATGTAACAAATGTTATCCCTGCATTATTATATAAAAATCATTTATGACATATGTATATAAATATCTATTTATGATACAAACAGCAAACTCTCAATAGTACAATTATACATTATTATTTTTTTTATAACGTTTCTTCGAAAAATATAGAAATCTTCATTAGCTGAGAGTCCACTGCATTTAATTAGTAAAACATAATATTAATAATCATCATTGCGTTTTGATTATTCTTCCTGCTAATATTTTACGTCGGCGATCAACGGTAGATGATCCGATGGAAAGACCGCACTTGGAAGCCCTTCATCTTTCTTTAAAATATCCTCACTGGGAAAAGGCACATAGTCAACCACAGACATTTTGGTCTCGACGAATATATAATCCAAGCATGCTTTAAATTCTTTCGTATAGTTCGTATACTGGGGTGTACCGCAAGCGCTCTTAAAACTGAACGGATGGAAAAGGGTCGTTGCGTAACCAGCGTTCTCGTATTGGATGGTCCCATTCACCAAAAATTTGTACACTTCCGAGTCTGGGGTACTGTTGAAGTCACCGCAAAAGATCAAGCCGACATTGTAATTTGGATTCTGAAAGAACGAAAATAAACGAAAATCAATAAACAATAATATCCCAACAACTGTAATTATACATACATGTTTAATTTCCTTGCTACAAATGTTCTTCAAGTAATCCAAGCATAGTACCGTCTGTATCAAACGGACGTTAGATGCATCAGGATGATAATACAGATGCGTATTTGCAACAATGGTGATTTCATTAAGGCACTGGTTCTTCAGCTTACAGAACTGCAATGAAGTAGCTTGCTTCATAAACGTCTCCTCCAAATCTTGATCCTTCTTGATTATTCTCAACACATTCCTCAAGCAGGGATTCTTCTTAACTTCCATGTTAAACACAATATGACCTTGACCGAAGAAACTGAAACCACTCAATTTGACTACGTTACAAACGAGATGCGCGAGAATCACCTGAAGCGTTTCGTGTTGAAGATGGTGGCCAAACCCTCCGGAATTACATTTCCCTTTTTGTTATATATAGCTGCGTAGTTAAGCTTCTTAAATTCGTCGCGAAAATAAAAACTGAATACCTTGTTGTCAACTTCCTGCAAGCAGATTATATCAGCTTTGTAACCAGTTAGCTCCTTCATAATCAGCTGCTTTCTGTAATCCACAGATAAATGCTGTTTATCACAGTACGTAAATTGGGTACCTGTGTATCTGCATGAAAGTGTGTTGTAACACACAACCCTGAAACTAAATAAAAAAAAAAAAAAAAACATGATCATTTGTAAACAAATATTAAAGCATGATTTCAACTCACTTGGGGTTCTGTGTGTAGCCTGTTATGTGTTTCTGTCGATCTTCGAAAGGGCAAACTGGCAACTGTGGTATTGCACAGACAACATTTTGAGAGATCACACTGAATACTTCACCAGTATGTTGTGAATTTATTGGCAAACATTCCAATTTCAAGTAGTGATCAGCATCTGTTTTTTTCACTAAGTAATTGAACTGTCTACCAACTTGTTCCCATTCAATTTTATCCTTCGACTTGTACCAAGTGAAGGAAGACAAGTCGTTATCAACAAATGTGAATTTGAAGTTGATTGCAGACACACTGTGTCCATGGAATATTATTTCTGGTAATTTCATGCCCTGTATCAACGGAGCATTGATTAAGACAGGGAAATCTATGCCCAAAATTGAAAAGGTCAAATGCTTCAAGGATTCCAAATGTTTCACAGTGTTACAGGTAGACACCAATTTGCTTCTGTTCTTGAATAATACCTTTAAATCCACTACATGGTTCCCATTCTCCTTTCCCATATTAGTATGAATTAATTTGTTTATTTTATCCGATATATATCCCATAAATTCATTTATAGTCTCATAGCTCAGCACAGAAATATTGATCTGATCATCGAGTTCAAACACATTGTTTTTGTAGTATATAGGGAACATAAATGTGCATTGGTTCTGCCATGGTAGGAACCTTAAATTTGCTTTCAATTCTCCACTGTCCATCACAAATACTTTCGCCTCTTTCAGTGTGAAATTTTGATATCTAAGACACGAAGGTTGTAACAAAACAAAGGACACTAAAACAACTGTCAAATCTTAAAAGTGAGAATCATGTGCATTGCATATCAAAGCAATTAAAAAAAACATTTGGTTGTTAATTTTCTACCTAATTACTTAAACTCTATACATAATTAAATATAAATTGTAAACGAAAGCAAATAAAAAAATTGTACAAGAATTCTAAGTAGATCTTAGGCGTGTCTCCTTATTCTTATTTATATTACATGCGAATTTGGTTGCCTAAACTGTAACAAGTTCAAAATTAGTTAAACTTTGAACTTTTTTATAATTAATCTTATTATCAATACATATTTCTGATAATCGTATCAGATTAGTTTAAAAAATATACTTAATCTCATAGACAAAAGTATGTTAATATAATATAATTATATTGCTTAATAAATTCAGTTAAACTTAGAAACTTTTGTCAAAGTTAATGTCAGACTTGGAAGTGTTTTAAATTGCGCGTTCCTCAAATATTAAGATCGAAGAATGTTTTCAGAATTTGCGTGACAAAGGTTGATGTAATTTGAACGCGTCGTAATGTTAATGGGTCGAGTGATTTCGTAATGGACAAAGGAAATTCTTTGAGTTATCTGGTGCCATCGGTGGGCGACCTATTGGATTCGAAAATTAGCGATGAGAACTTGAACGTGGAAGATGGCTTATCCTCGCAGGACGACGCAAACCTTTTCCTTGTAGCGAGCATGGCTTTCCTGCAGAGACAACTCAAGAAGAAGCTAGGGATGAACGACGATGAAGAGGAGAACGTGAAAAAGGGACGTACTTACTCGGACATGTTGCTGTTTGAAACTAGGAACGAAGGGAACAGACACCGGTTTTTCATTAGATTGAAGAACACCGAGAAATTCGATGATATCAAGAGGAGCGAGACGAGTATACCCGATATAGTGCTTTCCGAAAACCAGTTGCTTCCATATGCAAAGAAGCCAAAGCTTCGATTATCTCGGTTGTTTCGTAACAAGTCCAAGACTTCAAAAGAGAACAAAAAGTCAGGTGTATTTGGAGTATTTAAAAAATGCCCTAAAGTAGAAGCGGAGAAAAAACTGAATGTAACCGGAACTAATAGTCCTGGTATTTTGATGATATCGAATAACCAAAATACAGGCTCAAGTTATAGTTTAAACAGCGAATGGTCAAAAAGCATTAAGAGTAAATGTAAAGAAACCAAAGCCGATGAGCAACTTCTTGACATATTACCGACTTTGAACAGCGCGAGGACGAGGAAAAGCTTCAGGAGCAACACTTGCTTAAGTTTGGATGAAGACGAAGAAAACATCACACCTTACGAATCCGAAATGGAATCGGTTAAGGTCAAGAAGAAAAGCAAGTATTATAAATTGAAACGGCAACAGTCCAAGCTGAGCGTTTGCTTAGAGGATGAGTCCGAATCGGAGAACGAATGCAACAACCGGAAGCCGAAATCGAAAATGTCTTATAACAATTTCCCGGACGAGCTGAAAGCGAACCTGTCGCCTGAGGTTCTGCAGAATATTATAACGCAGATGATTATTTATTTGGAGGAGAAACCTGCGCCAGACGAAGAAACATTTTGCGATTGAAAATTTATTGTTTAATTGTACGGTTCGCTTAATAATAAATGAATAACTAATTATTGACTAATTGTGACAGAGTGTCAATATTTTTTTTCATGTCTGTAACTTATTATTTTCAATTTGTAGGATGGAAACTTTGAACGTTGAATCTGGAATAAAGGATATGAAAATAAACGAACCCATCCAACGGTTGAGAGGTATACACAGGAAGGAACCCAAGTTTGATAGGGTCGATAGCAACTTTTGGAGTAAACAGTACTATTACCTATTCTGCATTGCCATTGGAAATGGGGTGGATGGTTTACCTGGTGCGTTTCGCTTCGCCATGGATTTATCTGGAGGTATAAAAAAAAACATCCAAAATTAACAGAAATTAAACTAAAATTTTTAATAAAGCTTTCTTCGTCCTGCAACTGATTTTCTTCACGTTTCTGCTGAACATGCCAATAGTTTACATGGAAATTTTTCTTGGCAAATACACGAGACTGACCAACTGTCAGATGTACAAGATGGCTCCGCTATTCTTCGGTTTGCATTGCGAAATGGAATGCAGTTACGAAATTCATTGGATCCGTTTCAGGATATTGCGTTTTGTTGATCCTATTCAACATCGTCTCTTCGCCGATGCGAGTTACAGACATAAGTCTTTTTATAATTTCCGCCTTGCAGCTGATCATCAATCCGAATTACCTCTACGTATGTCCACACGACAGCAACACTTGCTTAGATTACGAAGTGGAAGGAAACATAGGCGAAAACCGCACTTGCTCCTACAACTACATGTCTTTTAAATGCGACAACATCGAATACCGCTACGTTTCAGCTTACCTGTATTGGTAAATTCAAGCAATCATTGTACGAGCGATAATCTAAGATGTAATTTTGCAGGAATAACTTTCGGAATTTCGACGATCCTTCCACTTACGCTTTGTGGCAGTGCGTGATTGCTGCTGTGATCACCTGGATGTTCATCACTTTTCTATGCTTAGCTGGAATGAAAGTTATTGGAATTGTAACAATTAAACTTGGACAATTCTGCTGTAAATATCATTGTGTATTCTAGTTGTTGAAAATCACGTTTGTGGTAAATTTTGTGATCATGACTATACTCTTGATCATGGCCTTACCGACGCATGGAAGTATGAGAGGTTTGATGAACCTAATCGAATTTAGGGTCCAAAGTCTTCATTTGAACGAGGTTTTCTTAAATCTATGTTAGTAACAATTAATGTATTTGTTTTAATTATAGGTGTTGATGGGTATCTTTCTTAGCAGTATGAAGTTAGGTCTTACATATCCTATTGGTTACATGACGTACGCTGCTTACACGGACAAGAACACCAATGTTGGTCCCGCAACTGAAGCAGTTTTCCTGAATATCTTTAACGTTTTACTCACGATTTACTACCTCGTCGTCTTGCACGCAATAGCCGGAGTCCTCTCATTTGCAATAGGCGTTAATATTGAACACGTGATGGTCCCTTGTAAGAAAAAGAAATTAACAAATTAATCAAGTTTAATTTAATACAATTTCAGTCGCCGGCGTCTACTGTGCAATGATTCCCGAATTCCTGCGATTTCGCGACACCCCTATTATATTCATAATCATCTACCACCTTTCCAATTGGACTTTGGAAATGGTCAAAATCGTAAATTATAAAAAATCTTTTCAATACCATATTTATATACAAAATTTTCAGGCTGTAATCATGTACATGCAAATTCTGAATCTGTACGACTTTTTTCCTGGAATCTCAAAGTACCAGACTTACGTCTTTTTGGCAGCTGGGGCTATCTCCTTAATAATCAGCATTTTCTGCTCATTGAGAGTGAGTCATTTTGTAGGCAATTAATTTTAATTCCCTGAAAGATTTTCAGTATAATTATTTTCCCGCTGCTTTGGTACTGTGAGATCAACTTCTTGTTTGCTATAAGACTTCTTGGAGAGGTGATATGTTTGTGCTAAATATTAAATTGGTTAAGAGATTTTCGTTTCAGTGCTTGATGGTTTTTTACTGTTACGGAGTGAGCAGATTGAACGATGATATCCATTTTGTGACTGGGAGGAGGCCTATAAAATATTGGAGAATGCTGTGGTATACATATCCAGTTATTTTAATGGTAAATTAACTAAAAATAATTAATAAAATGATAAAGTGTATCATTTATTTATGTTACAGGGTGGCATAGGTTTATTGGTTTTGGATAAGCTCCGAGGAGTTGCTAAACACAAGTCGTTCATAGAGAAAGACTTTCCGGATTCGCCTTTCTTCGATTCGATCCTCTTCGTGGCTTTGGGAATTGTGTTTCTGTACCTTCTGATCATCTTCATAGGTACCTTCTTTTACATAGTGATGGCCGTGAGGACTTTATCGGTAGGTGCTGCAGTTTTTTAGAAGATGGATTAAATTTATTGTTTTTTTTTTGTAGACGATTGTGCATTTGCTGAAGCCGCAGTTCTACTGGGGACCATTCGATAAGGATATGAGAATCGCAAGGAAGAGTTTCGCTCCGAGAACGTCGATCCGTTCTCAACCGCCAAAGAAGAAACGGCAAAGGTTCCGTATGCATTCCATCAAGCAAATGCACGAACGTGATATTGCCGAGCACGTGAACCGCGGCAGGATCTTCCTGGACTCCATATTCTTCACGAACGTCGGGGAGGAAGACAGGAGGCGGCAATCCCAATACCTGGACACCCTGAAGATGATCATCAGGCATAGACGCAGCACTCTATTTTGATTCGGAGTCGTGTTGGATGGGGTTTGCGAATTGGGGCACCGCGGATTTAGGTCTTTTTGTTGTCGTGCGCACGTGTTAATTACACGCGACGGAAAAAGGGGGACACGCTCTTATAGAGTCGTAATGAAATGCAATTTACCACAGAGGCGGAATGTGCCGCAAATTGCACACACGCGACTCGAATTATCGGACTGTCATTAGGAACATTCTATTCTTAGATTGAGACTCGAAGACATAGAAATCACGGGAGAATCGACCGCAGAGTGCGGAAGAGAGGAGAAAAAAAATAATTTTGGGATTCGCAAAGTTTTTCCAGGTTTGTTGGAGACCTTCTAATTTTAGTGCAACGTACTTTATTTTCGGGCCGTGCGAAAAACAACAAACGTCGTCAACTTCACCACATCTGTCCTGTGTTTGCTTTGTATAAATAATATTCGCCGATTCAGAAACAACAAACAACACGGCCAGTTAATACGTCAACCTGAGGTTGAAAAGATTTATACGGAAATTAATCATCGTTCAATTAAACGTTTCCAATTTGATTCCTTGGAAATAATTAATATTTGTTTATTGTCTACATCGATTTCCGCAACAGAATTCGTTGACCCATTCAATTCATTAAAACGCATTCACTAAATGAGTAATCTACATATATATGGAAATTTTGTAATTATTCATAGTTCTGGAAATCCTTCAATCCTTGATTGTTTCGACTGCTGATTTACTTGCCTCTCACTTTATTTATTACCAGTTTGAGTTTCAGCAAAATTAAAAACATGAAAACATGATTAACTGTTCTTTGCATTACATAAATTACATAACAAATTTAATTACGTATTAAAATTTAAGGTCATTTATTTTAATTAAATTAAATAGTCTTAATACTATAATTTCTCATATATAAACATCAAATCTTCAAGTTGCATATAAAAAAAACTAATACATCAACAAATCTATGTGAAAACATATAAAGATTTAATAAAATTCAGTCAATTAAATAAATAAATTTTTAATTAAGTCAACTATTTTGTGAAAATTTTAGTAAAATGTGTTAAGGGTGTATTTCTTTTTAATAATTGTAGACGAAATACCTGAGATGTAAAGTTTATTATTTTTAAATTCATTAATTTTTAATTAAGTACAAAATTAGTGTCAAATTTGAAGAAAATCTTATATAAAACATAGATTTAGTTTAATACTTACGAATTTCGTTGATCCATTCAATTAATTAGAACGCATTCACGAAATGAGTAATCTACATTTATATGGAAATTTTGCAATTATTCATAGTTCTGGAAACCCTTCAATCATTGACTGTTTCGACTGCTGATTTAAACATCTACACGTGTATTGAATACAAGTGTATTAGATTGGTGTATATTTCTATTTCAACGAACGTACACGACCCTTAATTTTCAATCTCTGAATGAGTTTTCCCTACGCGTTTTAGCTTAAAAAAGGTTATTACCCTTAACATGAAAAAATATTCAAGTTTCTTATTTTGTCAACTATTAATGCGCCTATTTAGAAAATTTGATTTATATTGAATAGTTTCTGCTAAAATTAAAAGTTATATGAAAGTTTCTAGAATTTGGCTAAATCTAGATATATGATGAATATTAAAATTTCCATAGCTTTAATGACATTATTAATATGAAATCTATTATAAGTCTATGATTTATTAATATTCAATTTATACGTTTATTATGCAAAATGTTTGTTTATTAAATTACTTTAATTATAATTTGATAACTAATTAATTAGTGAGTAAAACACTTATTGATATATAAATACAGTGGAACCTCGCTTAACGAGTTTAATCCGTTCCAAAATTTCGGGATTTTTACTCGTATAGTGAAACATATTCAAAAATACACATAATATATATACACAAGTTTTAAAAAAGTCCGTAATCCAGGACTTCTCTTCTCATCGTCACTCGTTATGCGAAACGTCGCTCGTTAATCGAGTAATTTTTCTTACAAATTATTTTACTCGTTGATTGAAATTCTAAATAAATCTTGAGATCATCCGATTTCGTTCGACTATAAAAAGAAATAAAAAGCAATATAAAAAGAAATACATGTATTTATGAAATAAAATAAATATGTCTAAAGTTTCCATTCAACATTAGCTTAAGAATGATCCACAATCAAAGGTAAATATTTCGGTTGAGCGTTGGGGGCGACGATGGATCTGATATATTTACATATTTGTTTAAGGTGGAAATTTATTGGGAATCTGTTTATTTCCAAATTTATTTTTGCTTCGTGGATGAATCATCAATATATCTAGAATTTAAACCTGAACCGCGGAGGTTTGACATATACCTGGAATGTCTACGTTGGATTTATTACATCTAAATGTTATTGCAATTTTACCATTATTATTTTAATGCATCACTCGGTTTCAGTATAAGATTTAATTTAATTTCTGAGCAACATTATATTTCCGTTTAAGCATTTATTTAATGCAATTTTCATAAAACTTTATTAATATTTATATAATTTTCATGAATTTTATACAATTTGTTTTATACTAAACGAAGTATAAGTATTAAACTAAATCTATGTTTTCCATAAGATTTTCATCAAATTTCACACTCATTTTGTACATAGTTAAAAATTAATGAATTTAATTATAATAAACTTTACATCTCAAGGATTTTACTAAAATTTTCACAAAATAGTTGACTTAATTGAAAATTTATTTCTTGAATAAATTGACTGAATTTTATTAAATCTTTGTATGTTTTCACATAGATTTTGTTTATATGCAATTTGAAGATTTGATGATAGTATTAAGACTATTTAATTTAATTTAATGAAAATAAATGACCTTAAGCTTTAATACGTAATTAAATTTGTTATGTAATTTATGTAATGCGAAGAAAATCAATCGACAGTTAATCATGTTTTCATGTTTGTAATTTTGCTGAAACTCAAACTGGTAATAAATAAAGTGAGAGGCGATCCGAAAATGAAATGTGCAGTCGTAAAAGCGATGAACCGCGTCTCGGGTTGTTGAATATTAGTTTAATAGTTGCCAAAACAAGTTTATTAACACGGAATAGGCGTTGAACCTAGACGATCCAAAGGAAACAAAAAGGCAACGAAGAAGACGAAAAAAAAAAACGAAGAAAGAGATAGAAAGAGAGAAAGAGCAAATAAACAGTGAACATCAAAATGCGGGCAAAAATAAATTTCGATATCATAAATATTAATTGGATCAACGAGAGGTTGTGTATGAGGATGAGGAGGAGACGGAGGAGGATGTGAGTCTGGGTAAACATGTAGGCATTCACCCCAGGCGTGCTTTCGGATCGGGATGAGAAGATCATCATATCGGTCGTAAAGTCTTCGTTGATATTTATTTGAAAATGCGGCTTTCTTTACCTACAAACCCTTTTGTTTTTTCTTTCTTTCCTTTCTTTTCATCCGCCGAAGAACTTACTTTATTGCGATCCGAAATGCGCCTCTTGTTAGTCTTCACGTCGCCACTAATCGCCGATTTAATGACAGGCCGCAACGCCGGAGGAAACATTAATTCTGACGGCTGTTTATAAATTTTGGTGAACAATCAAATAAATCCAGCTGATCCATGTGCAGAGTGTTCTTATTTTCACTCGATCTCCTTTCTTCTTTCTCTCTGCAAACCGAAGACATTTTCCACGCCTCTCTTATACAACAACTTTCATCGTGTCTTATTGCGAAATTTTTCTTTATTTACGCTTTCAACCACTCGTTTCGTTCCTTAACATCTGAAGTTTTAGTATAAATTAAAAAAGAAGAAATTAACAGAACTATTTTGATCTATTTAAAGTAATTGTAGCATCGATTTTAACTCCATCAAAGATGAAAATAATAATTATTATTGACTAGACTTTTAGAGAATATTCTATAATCTTCTAAACACCATAAATTAACGGGAAATTTATGGTGTTAGCTAGAGAAGTTAATTTGTTTATACTAGTTTCAATAAGCAACGAAACGTTGTAAAATTGCAATTACTTGAAATATTACGTCAATTATTTTTCAACATTATGACACGACTCTTGATTTCAGAAGACTGCAAAAACATAGCTTATCGTCAAATCCCAAAAGATGCGATTTTTTTTATATATCTTCCAATATAATAAATAATTATACTATAAGTAATATGCACTCTATATACAAGTAGGATATTTGAGGAATGCAACGAGGATTCAACTATTGGCTTAGCTTCATCCATTTGGCTGTAATACACGTTCAAAAATGAAGTAATGAAAAAATGAAGTGTCTTCACATTTTAGTGATTTTCTCAAAAACTATAATAGATACAATAGATCCAACAGATGCATATGGAAGTTGTATATTTGGGAAATGTTTCGCTTATTTCCTTATGGCTTCATAATGGATAAATTAATGAAAATATAAATTATTATGTTTAAGTTTAGTAATTTAACATTGCTCTTATGAATTCACTTAACATGTAAAAAAGCGTAATAATTGCATACAATTCCGAAAATAGCATGTTTACTTATGTCCTGCAAATTATCCCTGCAGTCACATAATGTAAATAAACTTGAGGGACAGGTGTACATAGATCCATATCTTTTATTACATTGTGGATTTGCGCTTGAATTTCATTGAATGCCAAGGACTTTCCGAACTCGACACATCACGCTTGCATCTGACAGTATAATTACCGTCATCCTCTTTTACATCTTCTCTCGTCTATTCGTCACATCGTTCGCAATTGCAGAATTTACGTAATACACGTTTTTATAAAGCGGACGAACGTAATAGCATAGAATAAAATGAAACAAAAGTTTGATATATATTATTTTATTTTGTTATGTACTAGAAACGTATTTATGAAAAAAAAAATTTATAATGTTCCAATAAAAATATATTTCAGTTATAAATATTATCACAAAATTAAGTTTGACAAACAAAAAAAACAAAGATTTCAATAAAAGTATTTAAAGAAAATTGTTTTATTTTCCAAGTTTATTAATAATTTTTTTTTATAAAATTAAGAAACAAGTCGTATATGCATGAAAACTTGAATATTTTGAGAATTGTCATCGTTTAAATATTGCGATGTCAATTATAAATATCGATCGAATTCAATCTACGGTTTTAGCTGAAGACCAGGAGAAGTATTACTTACCAAAGGTGAAGAAAAAGATCACGTACTGGAAAAGGGTTTCGGTGAAGGTGCATAGACCACGTGCGGAATTGATAGACGATCGATGGTTTACCAATACGGATTACTACGCGTTTTGCATCATCTTCGGAAACACCGTCGATTTCCTACCGATCACCGTAACTATACTTGTGCAAGTGGCATGCGGTAACACAGTTTTTGATACCATTATCAAAATCCTAAATAACTAGTTTTCCTTCTTCAAGGCGTTTGGAACAGCATCCTCATTTTATCCACATTCCTTTTCGTCATGCCCATGATCTACGTGGAAAGCTTTCTAGGCAGATACACGCGCTTGACAAATGGCCAGTTATACAAATTAGCACCCATCTGCTATGGTAAGTCTGGTAAATTCAGTATGTAGTATAGTAAATTTGAAATTCCTAGGTTTCTGCATAATGATATTCATGATAAATTCGGTATACGTGCCATTGAAGACCGGCGATCTGATCATTTTGTGTATGCAGATGTCGAAGCTGATGTTGCATCCCATGTATTTAAACGAATGCGATGAATACTCTGAAGACTGCTACGATTACCACATTCATGGTCCTATCAACAAAACGGATTGTGTCAAGATTGAGTTAGGATTCGCTTGCGACGGACAGATCTACAGATACATCAGCGCCTACAATTATTGGTATAAGATTTATATCTGATACTCTTCAATTTTGAATTTCTTTCTTCAGGGATTCACTGCAGAATTCGATGAGTGTATTCAGAGTGCGCGCCATGATCATAATGATCGCCTTGAGCGCGATCGTAAATAGTTTATCCATGGTCAACATGAAGATCATAGGTATTGTATGATCATCCAATAAAATTAAACTCCACAACCCATTCAAACTCTATAACCTTTTCAGGCACTGAAAATCACTTTAATTTTAAATTTCATCTTTCTGACGATAATCTTCGTCATGGCTCTACTAATGCCCGGATCATGTGTAGCCTTTCGGCATTTACTGGACTTCACATTCGACAATTACGGAATGAGCGAAATCATAACCATCGTTTATTTTTCTCTCACGCGCATTGGAATCATATCACCTTCAGGTTATATGACTTACGCTAGTGCGAACTACACCAAAGCCAATTACAGCTGTGCAATTGACACACTGATCACCGTTTCTCTAAACATACTGTTATCACTTTACTACACGACAATTTACTTAACGGTGATGGATACTTTAGCGGCGAAATTTATGGTTTCCCATAAATATTTACTAGTCGAACGTAAAGATTCTTTGATTAATCGATGATCCAAATTATAGAGCATTTTGATTTCAGTAATTGGTATTTATGCAGCCGTAATCCCAGAGTTCCTCAAGATACGCGGATGTCCAAACATCTTCATCATTTTCTTTTTCCTATCAACAATCCTCTTGGAACTCGTTAAACTGGTATAAACAAACAAAAATCGAAAAAAAAGTGTCGATTAATTCGTAATAGTTTTCAGTCTATAATCTTGAGGATGCACATGTTGAATTTGTACGATTTCTTGCCGCAGATAATTCCATACAGGAGTTACATCCGTATCGGATGCATGATGTTTTTTATAATCGTCATCATGCTGTTCTCAGTAAATAAATTTGGTGTAACAATAGGAAATGGAATAATACCAATTTTGTTTCCTAGATCTCACCAAGTTTAGGCGTAGATGTATTCTTGTCGGATTTTTATTATCTGCAAGGATTGAAGCTTTTAGGAGAAGTAAATTATTTATTTTTTTTTAAATTTTGGTTTAATTAATTGTGTTTCAGTCCACTATGATTTTCTACTGCTACGGCGTAAGTAGATTAGATGATGACTTTCATTTCCACTACGGCTCCAGACCTATAAAATTCTGGAGGATTATGTGGTACATCTACCCTATAGTTATGTTTGTAATATATCGATATAAATTATGAATTACATGGATTTTAATAAGACCATGTTTTTAGTTTAGCATAGTTTTGACTATAGTTTTCGATGTGCAAGGATTACCTACACGTAATGCGTGGGAAGGAAGTTCTGATGAAATGCAAATTATACACACCACTTTATTAATCATCATTATTTGGTCTACAATCATTTTCCTCAGCACCGTCTCCTACATTATGTCTTCAATAAATAAAGCGCACGTGAGTATAGACATTATATTGTGTTAAATATTAAATAACTGTTCAATTGTAGACTGTCCAGTTGCTGAACCCTTTGTTCAATTGGGGTCCACCTGATTTGGAGATGCGCAAGGCTAGGAAGATGTATGCACCGAGGACTTCAATAAGATCTGAACCTCCCAAGAAGAAGAAAATTCGATGGCGCATGGGATCACTGAGGAAGCTTCATGATATGGATTCGATGTCAGGCAAAAGCAAGGGCTACATCTTCATGGATTCTTCGTTCTTCACGAACATCTCCAATCTGAAGATGAGCCCTCCTCGAAATAAGAACATCAAGGTCCAAAAATTATTAATTTAACCAAAAATTGTGTTCTTATGTTATAGTTAATAATTCAGTTATTTTATTTTTAACTTTGACCCGACGTGTATCACTCACTCATACCGTTTTATTTATATGGATGGAGTTTTGAATGACCAAAATATTCTTAATAAATTGCGGCCTTGAACGAATTCTTTTAGTTTGGCGGCAGTAAAAAGCTGCGCGTCCCAAATACCTTTTTTTTCTCTCCTCTAACATTACAGAACTTTTTCGTTTGAGTCGATAAAACGTTTAACGTCCGCAAGGATCTCGTGATTCTGAATATATCATTTTGCGCTTTACATATTTTTTTTTTCGAAGCAATAAGTATAAAAGTTGTTAGGTGATAATTGTGGGATTGTTTACGCGAGGAGAATTCGAATTGTGTTTGTGGGTTACTTGTAAATCGGCGTTTTACCGCACTAAAATAAACAGAAGTAACCTTGGATTACGCGCACCGTTTTCTGGATGTGCAGTATTCAGAGAGACGGGCACATAGTTACAGATATATATGTTTCTGTTATGGACACAAACTGGATCCAATTTTGGAAGGCACGTTTACTGCAGTCCCTGCGCTAAAGGGCAAATCGGAATGGCATGCAATTAAATAAAGAGTGGAAAATCGGTGCTATAAGAAAAGGTCGATTGTGCAATTCCTTACTTGATATAAATAAACTCGGATTTAACCAAGAATAACAATGATTACTTTTCATCATCCAGTCGAAATTTTCCATTAAAATTTCTCTGATGCAATGCAATGCAATCTAATAAACTTTCCTATATAGATATTTATTTTATTACCCGAAAGAAAAGTATTTCATTGATTTATAACGCAATTTGATTATTCATAAAAATAGAAAAAGTTTATGCAAAAAAATCCGTTTGCGTGCATTGCGTTTAGAACTTTATTTTAACTACATTTTATTTACAGTCGTAAAAATCCGCATTTGCGTCGATCGTAGAATTAGTTTTGTTTGAGGAATCTTTGCTTTCCTTTTTTTTTTGCAGAATCTCACAAAAGTACATTTCAATTCAGTGCGTAAGCATTTCCAAAATTCAATTTTTAAGAATACTTTAATAATACAATGCGAATATTATTTAATTTTTGTATAATTTTAAATGTGTTTGATGATTTAGTATCACGGTTGTCCCACTTGCGTTGTATTGAGGACGTGCTTATCTGCTTGGCAATCTTCCTTTTTGGTAATTGGTATTTTCGAAAGGAAAATGAGATGGCTCGAGGAATGTGTTTCAAACATTCCGAATCACCAATAAAGCTCCTTAAGTAATGCATGTATGCGAGGGAATTGTGCGGTTATAAATAGCAAAGGCTTTTGATCTTCTCCACACTCGTCAATAATACTCAAGAAAAAGATTGTTGTGGCTTATTTCGAGTAAAGCTTTTATTGCCGTTTCGACTCAGCTTACTTTAGTTTGTAGCATTTACTTTTAACCTTGAATCTCTTATCCTTGCATTGCTTTCTATTAAATTTAACCAAAATGTATCTTTCGATTTAAATCAATATACACCGTGTAACTTAAGATTTTAGCTAATGTTAACACAAAATATACTTTGAAATATGTTCTGAGTAGATGTAAGAAAATAAATGGAATCTAATAATATTTTATTCTTCTAACTACAAAACACTTCATTTTCTTGGTATTGAAATTATTTTGTTTTGAAACTTTTGAAAATGCTTTAATCTTGTAATCCAGAAGGCTTTGACTATTAGTTAATTTTATGTAAAGAATAACTTAATTAATAACTGTATTCTCATTAAATATTTGTAGAATCTCTCATTTTATAAATTTTAGTAATATTTTATTAAGTTGTTGAAAAGCTTTGTTCATATTTTTAAAATATTTTATATAATATTAGTAAATAAACATATTTTGTTGTTGTCCTTGTTAAACTCGATGTAGTAATACTTTTGTTATTTTTGCGTCTCGCAATTGAAAATATAGAGACAGATGTACCAGACAAGTGTTACTAGATCTTACGTAAACACAATGCAAAGGAGATAGCGGTGAATCGTTTGCAGGATTAATTGGCAAAAATGCAAGTAGCTTGTCTCAAGGATCGCGGGAGCCAATTCCGAGGTGTAACCTTCTCGTAATCATGAAGATGAGTAGTAGCCAACAAAAGAAACGAACGCAATATCATATTTTTCTCGCGCGAATATCATCGATCTTGATATTACGTAGCATATATAAATTAGCTTAAAGATGAAAGGGAACAGGAAGCAATGGAGTGTGAAATTCACATTTTTTTTGCTCATCCGAGATGAAAAGAGGATTATAGCTTGTAATTAACCGGAATTTATGTATCTGGGACAAGCGTTTTTCTATTAAAATATTCTATTAAAATTCTTGAAAGGAAAAATGGGAACAAAAAGCGCGCACAGTTTAGAAAAGTCCACATCTCATCGCGATTTCGGTTACGAGTGTCAAGAAGAAGTGGAGGTGGAGGAAGCTGGGAAATAATCTATTCGGGGAAGATGGCTTTAAGTGGCCGACGTAAATTTAACACTTACATAGCGAGTACAAGTGTTAATAATATTTTTGTTTTATTTTAAGGATTTTTCGGTTTTATCTTCCGCAATATTTCACGGAGATTTAGTGGGCATAGTTAAAAATGAGATGGGAATTTACGTTCGGGACGCATTTTCGCGATGCATCGCATCGCAATGCAACTAAATTTATCCTGCATGGATTAGCTTTTGCAGGAGGAGGAGGACGATGTTGAGGTTGATGAAGACATGAGATTGACCGTTTGTTGAGATCGCCTCGCTTTATTGAGGAAAAAATAAAGCCCTGACCAAAAACAGAATCCTCTGACCCAGATCGAAAATCGATTTTGAAAATGGTTTTGAAATATGTGGTATGTGTATGTATGTATGTGCATTTGCTTTTGTGCACTTTGTGTCTGCAGCGGCGCGGCGGTCGGCCGTGCATTGCAATATTTAACCCAATTTCAGTGATTTGTTGCCGGGACGGTTGTATTTCGGGTCTGTAAATATTATGAAAAGTATATTATCGTGTTTGCAAATTTTATAAAATATGATATGAAAAAATTATGAGCGAACGAACGAACGGAGTGAGCGAGCCCGCCCGCCCGAAATCGCACTTTTCTCGCGTCTTCCAATTGCGCTATTTAAATAGAATGGACCATTCCAATTGGGACAATTTCGAATGCACCAATTTCTTTTGACATTGCATCGTCGCGCGACTCTTGCGCCGCTCCTCATCCATCATTTCGACTAATTGACATCTGTCAAATGGAAAATAGAACTTCGTTGGAATAATCACCCTTTTGTTGAAATACTCACACGAATTTCACATTCCATAGACCTATTACATAATGACAAGTCAACGTAAATATAGCAAAAGAATTTCGGAATACTTAATATGTACTTAGCTACATGTTACAGACACTGTGGCAGTTATTACTTGAAACATGATAAACAATTGTAGTTGGTAGAACTGACAGAAATATTTGTCTCTTTTCACGTATAGTATGGACCCAACATATTTTTTTGATCTATACCAGTGGTCGGCAAAGTGCGGCTCCAGAGCCGCATGTGGATCTTTGGTACCTTAATTGCGGCTCTGACACAAATATCCACGGAGGCGCAACAACATACAAATCTGACTTGCTCAAACTTTCCAAGGAGATGCAAGCATTAATAAATATTTATTAAGTATGAAACTATACAAGCAGATTTGGCTCCCAATTTTTTTTTCAAATTGTTGTAATGTTCATTGGTCTATACGATGCACCCCAAATTTATTGGACGATGTTTATGAAATAATATTAAATTATCTTTAAATTACTTACAAATTCATAATTATACAGCAGAAATAATTAAAGTTTTTTTTTTATTTGCTTGTGTTTATTTATGTAATTTTATGATTGTAGTTACCTAGTCATTAGTAACTTAATTATATATTACAAAAATAAAAAAAAATGTAAATTTCTGAAAGAAGATGAATATTTTTCAGCTTATCCAAGATTTATTAATATTGCTTTTCTGTCCGTGACCTCTAATTTTCTCTGTAAGAAATATGTGTTTACTCGTTGCTATTTCTTCGTTTTTCTTACCTTCAATTTCAAGCTTTCCATAAATTACAACATACTGGATTAAAATATACAAGAAATAAATAAAATTTCTTATTTATCTTATCTGCACTTAGTAAATTAGTGTAAACAGAAAATAGTTGTGAAATATAATAAGAAATATCAAAATATTTCATTGAAAAAAAAAATCATTATATCTATGAATGAATGCAGATTTTGTTTTCCTCTGTTGAAAATTGGGACAAATCTCGAAAAATCGGGACATCTGGTCATAAGGTAGTAACAAGAAATCTTTACTAAATAGTTACTTTCTTAACATTGTAAACGGAAAATTTCCTTTAAATTTAATGAATTATATAATTCTTAAGTTTCTTAAGTTAATTATAAAATAAAGTTTATAAATTGTATTTATTTCTTCAATGATAATCGAACTTGTTATTTTTGTATAAATAAAAAAAAATCAAAACGATAAATTTTCCCAAATTACGAAATTTGAAATAATGAATGAACGTATTTGAATATTCGAAAACTAAATATATTATTAATCATAAAGTTAGAGTTACGAAATCCTAACGTAAACAAGAAGCAATATGTTATAATGAGAGTGTAACCAATCGACTAATAAATATAAACAAACATATATGATGATACCCTTTGATATTACTGCTTGTTATTATGATTTATGAAATTCATTCATGGAAATTAGTTCAATGTCATCGTACATCTAAGATCACGGATTATTGATGATTGAATACAAACAAGTTGGCAAGTGTGCCCGAGTGTTACAAAATTGTGCGCGTGCGACATCCAGAAAGTCGCGACATTCCCTTTGCGGCGGGCGAACTGGAAGAAACTGAAAATGTAGGTGAAGGACATGGAATTAGGTGCAAACAGAGACAATTTTTGTTTTCAATTATTATTATTATTTTTTATTATTTTGTTCTCATAAAATATTCTGTAGCATAGTTACAGAAGTGTTCATACAAAACATACTTGATCTATAATATCACAGCCAGTTAACGCACACCCAATCATCCACATATATAATATATATTTGTTGCTCTTCTTCTCGTGTCCGTCCTTCATTCTAATTACATAACTTATATAGATAACATCGAGTAACATTTGCAAAAAAAATGAATCCATCCATTCTAGTAATACAGATATGGAAATGTCCGGTAACATATAATTATTATATAAAGATATTTCTTGATATGCCTTCTTCAAGGACAACGTGGTTTGACTATCTTGTATTAACTCGAAACATTCACCAGATGCACACCATCCGAAGCGCGCTTTTTCCTCATAAAACTGAGGTAAATATAAACAAAAATATAACTTTTGTTTCTTCTTTTTTAACTTCTTCATCATATCTTAACGAGTGGTTCCTGCTTCGAGTCATAGGGATGCCGTCGCCGTAAAGTTCTGCCTCCTTTTCAGAACTCTCGACTTGTAAAGATCTGACTTGTGGCAGACGACGACGGTTCCGCCTTGGTTCGTTGGATTTTGTGGAACCTTTCCGTTCGTTCCAATGAGAGTTCCAAGCATTTTGGAGACGGAGAATTTCCGGCTCTTGTGATTCGACTGCTGATTCCTGCACTCGTTCAACATCAGATCAAATGATGAGTAGATCGCATCGCTGTTCTCCGCCACTGATACCTCGTTGAACTGGATACCGTGTTGAATGCTTATTGTTCTGCCTTCGACTTCCTCGACCTGGAATCAAGAGAAAAAAGAACCAAATTTAGAAATGAGTTTCCCCAAACAATCATTCGCAAAAAAAAGTAAATACGCAGTCTCGTTTTATAGGGAATTGAAACATATGTCTTTAGTTTTGTAACGATCTATCTTTAACCGAAATATGCGAAGAATGTACGATTGCGCACATCATAATTTAAACAATTTTATTAGAAAATAAATAGATTTAATATGAATGATCGTAGTATTAGACAATATTATATAATATTATAGAATGTACGCTTAGTTTTAAGAAAACATTGATAATTGGTAAATAATAGTAATATTGTGCGAGAAATTAATGGGCTATAGTGTTTACTTTGGACGGCCAAGAATTTTGTTAATTTTCGTTTGCCAAGAGCAACAAGTCAGGATGCGAGATTCGGCAAAGCCGGATGAAGGCTTCTCCGTGTCCAAATGGAATTTACTAAATTTAGTCATGCCTTTATTTACCAACATTCGTGGAGCGAGGCGCATCTTGTTATGAAATAAATTCGCGGCTCGGCAACATAAAACGTCTTACAAATTGCTGGAGCCACCAGAATTATCTATAAATTATCCAATTCGGGCCTAATTTAGCAATACAAATAAACTGAGTAATTCCAATTATACAGATGTAAAATTTTCGAACCTTAATTAATTATTTAAGAATGATTTTGAAATTAACATTTTAAAATTTCATTAATTAATAGAAATTAAATAAAACAAATGTCAATATTTTTCTATATCTGACAAATTTTTATAAATATGTTAATTTTACTTTCAATTTTATAAAGGAACTGACAGAAAATCTTAGATCGATAGGTTTTTTGTGCAAAAGACCAATAAAAATGTTTAATTAAATAATCTTATAAATTTTTTATAAATATGTTAATTTTACTTTCAATTTTATAAAGAAACTGACAGAAAATCTTAGATCGATAAGTTTTTTGTCCAAAAGACCAATAAAAATGTGTAAATAAATTTTCAAATTAAAATAAATGTAGAAGTTACAAAACTAGAAATTATGTAATAAAATATATTGTTGAAGTTTGGATAAAATGTGATATTTTGTATGTAGAACTCTTATGACTTGTTACCTAATTTTATATGATTTATTGTAGAGAATTGTGTAAATTTGAAGTAAACTGCGGAACAAGGTTCGGACACTTAACGAAGATTGACGTACTCGTTCATATATAATTATACAGATGTAAAATTTTCGAACCTTAATTAATTAATTTAAGAATGATTTTGAAATTAACATTTTAAAATTTCATTAATTAATAGAAATTAAATAAAACAAATGTCAATATTTTTCTATATCTGACAAATTTTTATAAATATGGTAATTTTACTTTCAATTTTATAAAGAAACTGACAGAAAATCTTAGATCGATAAGTTTTTTTGTCCAAAAGACCAATAAAAATGTGTAAATAAATTTTCAAATTAAAATAAATGTAGAAGTTACAAAACTAGAAATTATGTAATAAAATATATTGTTGAAGTTTGAATAAAATGTGATATTTTGTATGTAGAACTCTTATGACTTGTTACCTAATTTTATATGATTTATTGTAGAGAATTGTGTAAATTTGAAGTAAACTGCGGAACAAGGTTCGGACACTTAACGAAGATTGACGTACATGTCAAGTAGAAAATGGCTCGATTTGAGTAAAACAGTTTATTTTCGAGAGTAATCAAATGTTTATGTTGCCATGCTATGCGGTTTTATGGTTGGCCAAGTGTGTGTGTGGATCTTGCGTCAATATTTGCAGGGAATTGGCAAATAGACTAGTGCCGGACTAATTTTATTAACTTCCGCGGTGTTCACTTATCCGAGAGGCGTTCGGCGAAATTTTCCGATTTTCCCGAGGAAAACGCCTCCAGGAAAAGATTCCAGCCGAAGGAGAAGGTCAACGACTGGACTGGACCCACTATTTCCGTAATGCATATAGTGTACGTTCGATGCTAAAGATCGATCCGTGTGTGGTCTGCAAAACGTTTGCATGCGCGAGACTTTGGCAAAGAACTTGAAAGAAACCAACCTGTCTGAGGTGCTCGAGATCTGATTTGTTGGCAAGCATCATCACGGGCATCTGGTTTCGGATCTGCTGAACCCTCTGCAATAACTCGGTGGCATGGGAGAATGATGTTCTAGAGGTGATGTCGTAGACTATGACGCAGGCATCGGCCCAGTAGATGGCTTCTTCGGGGAAGAGTGCTAATTCGCAGCTGCATACATCGACGATCTCGACTTCCAACGAGGCATTGTTCACCGTCAGCGTTTGGCGGTACAACAGATCTGGAACAAGAGCCAAGAGATTAGTTTTCCTGTGATTGCGAATGGAAAAGGACGAAGTCTTCGAAGTTGCGAATGCACGGTTTATAAATAGGGACGATTGTTGAAAAGCACGACCGCATTATCATACAAATATGAAGCCGGGAGACCTCTTTGTTTGTTGCCAAGTGCAGTCAGGCCAAAAAATAGATATACAATATTTGATACGTCGAGCGGTGCTGCGTTAAAAACTACCATTAAAATCGATCTTCAATTACAATTTTCCATTAAGAAAAACACAGCTCAAACATAACACAATTACGCATTTAGCGTACATTTTTTTTATAAATACGAGCCACAATAGACCAAGGTCAAGAATATTTTAGAAACGTGAACGAAATTCAACACCACATTCACAACAATTGGACATTTCTACATTCACAAAGAATTTTTTTTTATAAAAATTAATATTTTATTAATACAAGTATTTGTCATTTACGAAACGAAATTCTTGAGATTCGATATAGTGACTTATATAATAGAAACGCTGATTTATTTGACCAATTAAAGAATAGATCTTGAGAAGCAATTGCATTTTTACTGCTTTTATAAATGTAAGATGTAATGTTAATTTGTTAGACACTGTGTATATTGTTTCTGGTTTCGCAATGAAACTTCGTCTGATGGACGAAAGACCTTCCAATCGGAACGAATTAGAGTTTTTTTTAAGTGGATTGGCGTTCCAAGGAGGAGCCAGAACAACACTTTTATTTCTTCAGTCCAGGCAGAGTGGGATATTGGGTCGAGCAGGTGTTCAAAATTTCGTTCGACCTGTAATTTGGAGCTTAGCTGTGTCTACGGAGCGGAGAAGCTGCGACACATTCCAACATGCTTATAAATAGAGACAATCTCTGTGCGCGAAGAGACACATACACACACACACGCTCTCGCATACCTGAGCAAAAATATACATATATTAAGACAAACAGAGAGACAAGAGATCGAAAAATAAAATTATGAAGATCGCGCTGCTCGCGCGTGTTTGTTGTTTGCCGATGTTGCATCATCGCTCACGGCTGCAAGAGTAGCCAGTTGCCAAAAATCAATGAACCTGCACTTACTTACTTACTTAGTCACCTACAGGAAAAGCCTTTGTATTTAGCGAATGCGGCGCTCGCATTGTTTGTTGACTGCACCTGCGTGCGAAATTCGGAGCGTTTTCTAGGACGAACTGAAGATTTTCCACTAAATTTAGACACGATTCTGGCGAAAGGCAAAACCCGATTATCGCCACCGTCGGCTCCTCCTCCTCCTTTATTTTTAGAGCCAGGCAAAGCGAAATTTTCAATTTCACCAAGAAAACGCGGCACTTGCATCTTCAGAATTGTTGCATTTGCAAAAAAAAAGTATATATATTACGTATTTTTTTTTTTGGAAAAAACGTGACGCACTTGCTGTCTGCCCACTGCGCTGATTCATTAAATGTGATGCAGATTTTGTGCTACGTTTCACTATTTTCAACAATCACATTAGCATGCGCTTCCGCCAAAAAATAACCATGATTACATCGATCGTTTCAAGGCAACGTCCTGTTTTCAAAAACAATATTATCATTAGATTTTCATTGAAAACAAGAATTTTTTTCCACGAAATATTCATTTTCTAGATACAATTCAAAATACACTTTAGATTTATATTTTATTAATAAAGTGAACGAACACAAAGAAAATAAATGTCAAGAGAGAGTTACATTTTATGCCTTTGTTTTCGAGATCCATTTTAGGATTGGGCGAAACAGTTTCATTTTACGACAATGTTTTTCTTAATGATTTCGTAAATTAGGTCCAAACAGTATATCACTTTATATTTAATTTTCACGATAATTTATATGGAATTTGACAAGATTTACTAAACGTTTTAATCTAATTATTTAAATACTGAAATATCTAAAATTTAATAAACAATTATTTTTATCGAATCGTTACAATTTGTTAAAAAATTGACTAAATGAATATATAAGTAAATAGGAGACAATCAACATTTCTCAAAAATGAATGTGATTCAAAGAAAACAGTGAAAATTTGTAATGAAAATTGGTAAACAATTGTTGCATCATTTTGGCAAAACTGTCTTCACAATGAGACGATAATTTATTTTAGATAGGTGAAAACGGTTTCAACGCAGCTTCTTTCCAAACTACTTTCATAATCGTTGAAGAAACTCCGGCGTTTCGCAAATGCTAAGAAAACATGCAATAAAACAAAGCCCACATTATTTCAGCAGCAATGTTTTACTTCGATAAATTAAACCGTATTCCATTATGCAATCAATCTTATTATAATTAAATGTGATTTATTGAGAAATAATAGGATGTGATTGATATGATGATTATTGCAATGTGTTTGGGAACTTAACGTCGTTTCTGTCGGAGCGTCGAGTCAACTTGCATTTCTAAGCTAATTTAGTCACATTAATCAGTCGAGGGGAGAGAAGACTATTTTTATGACTGTTTATTACACGCATGCTCTATTTATATAATTATTAAGGAAATTCTCACCTTGGAATTTCTTTCATACCTCAGAAGTGTAAATTTTTAGAACGCACCGCATTCCTGCCTCAACTCACTTTTTTTTGTCACACAGTTTTTACATCAACACATATTTCTTTCAAATTGAATCATAGTATAATATTAATATACAATTTCGTGCATTTTATTAACTATTAAAAACTAAATTTTTATATTTAAACTAAATAAAAAGTTTTCATTACTTTTAATAATATTTATTTATACTAAGAAGACTTCGTCACAATTAAACTTTTATAGAAAAAATAAGCGACAAATTTCAAGAAATTTATTTACCTGTGTTTCTTCTGTATTCGCCGATAAATCTCCTCGTCAGATATCGAACAGTCAATGCTGAAAATAAAAGAAAATTGTGGATTAGTTCAGCATGTCAACGGAATGTAGGTTAATATTTAACAATTTATTATGAAATTATGAAAAAACAACGAGATTCTTCATATTTGACAGCTCACGAAAGTTAAGCAACGTGCGTCTCGGATAGCACTTGGATGAGTAATCGTTACTCTTAGTCAACTGAAGATGTTTAAAAAAAAACGTGTTTTTTTTTCTAAAGTAATAAATACATCTCTTTTACAAATTAGATAGTTATAAGTAAAAAGAGAAACATCAAATATTAATAATAAACTTATTTATTTTAGTTAAATATAATTTAAAATAATTGGATTTATTAATTTGACTTTTTTTTTCAAGATTTATTAACGTTCAATTTTTGACCTACTTTTTTTTATTTTTTTTTGCGAGTACTTAGCGGTTAGTAAACAGGATACTCGGCACGACTTAGGGAATGCTAAATATAGAAATCGTAGACTAATTGTGGAGACGACTATGAATAGACGAGTAAAAAAGAATTCCTGAAATTCTTGAACAACTTTTTCTGGTGCAAGAGAATTTTGGATTAATTTTGATGTATTGTGTTTTCGTCGCTGCGTGGATGCAAACCGCGCGTGTGTGTAGAGATGATACATATTATTTCTTTTTTTTTGTTGAAGAAGTAGAAAAACCTAGGCGTCTATTATTACGCTACTTTTAAAATCGGTTTAAAATCTTTCGTTTCGTGCCGGACGGCGTCTATTTTCGGGCGCTCGGATGTGCCGGCAAATAATTTTTGGCCAAGAATCGACAAAAATATTATTTTATTTGGGCACACGTTCCCCTCGGCCACCATTATTATTTCGGTTTTTTGCGCGCATCGAAAGAGAGGCACGAGGATATATTTTTGAGAATATCGGATCGAGCAATTCGGCCTAAACTGAACAACAAAATAATAATAAAAAAAACAATTATTATCGAAACGGAAGGACCTTAAAAACGTTTTATGCCTCGTAAAAATGATGCCTAGAGATTTTATCGAGGCGAACCGACATCCTTAGATTCTTATTTTGTAGTCTGCGGTGCGAATTGTGCAAACAACTGCAATACGAAGGATGAAAAAGAAGTAAGCAACTTCTGGAACGGATCTGTTTCTGTATTTTGATATTTATTTACAGATTGCGTCAATCTTTACTGACCACTTATCCTTAATGATGAGATTCCTACCTGATTTCCCCACGTTGGATTTCCCTATCACCGCGATCCTCACTTTCGCCATGTTGCTTTTGTCCTCCGTTTTCATTGTCTGTGGATCAGAAAGAAGAAAAAACATGTTTTAGTATTTTTGTTTTTGTTAGGAAATCGTGTATACAATAATATTATTTCGCAGACTTTGACTCCTTTTCTCAATGAAAACAAAACCATTCGTTGTCATGGCTGTCTTCGGTTTTATGGATGCAAGACACTGCAGATGCAAAACAAGTGAAACGATATTTATACCTTAGTTGCATTTAGATATATCAAAGTCCCATTATTCGATCTAGCCATGGAATGCCTAGCAATGCATGTTTGAACTCTATTCAACACAACAAAAATAAACTTACAGCAATTTATTTTCGTCTAGCAGTTTTGAAATATTTTCAATATTACAATTTCATCAAAAAAATTACTTTTACTGAATGTTGTTACGTTTTCGAAAACATCTATTTATTCCTGAAATATTTATTGTGGAAGCTTCATAAGGCAATGAAAGAAAATAATCAAATATATATAGTTTCGAATGCAGACACATATCTTCACTGTGAAAATTTACGAGTTAGTTATTCAGAAAAAAATAAGTTTAACGAACTTATTTGCTCTCACTTCATCCATCTTCCTCTTGAATCCATCTATTCTCCAACCATCCATCTCACTCGCTCTCCTATTGGCATTTCAAGTGATCCATAAGAGCGAGAGAGAGAGAATAAGAGAGAAAAATCTCTAGTGGAAACTTATTAAAGAATTCGAAAGATGAATGATGTTATTATACGGCGGGCGCCGGTCGCGAGCAAAAAATATTTCGCACGGCGTTTGCCAAAAAAAAGAAACAGAAACATAAATGTCGACAACGACATGGGAGAATACCGTCTCTAATAAGTCGAGCGACAAAAAAGGTGTGGATTGATTGTTGTCGCCGAAGAACTTTTCCAAAATGCGTCAAGGATCAGGTTAAACACACTCCAAAATGCGTCGGTTTGAGCATATGACGTACCCGTACGTCCTGTCCATCCAAAAATAAAAATTCAAAATTAATGAGCTTCATTTGAATCTTGGCAATCGATTTTTTCAGAATCTCCGATGTTGCAATTGAAATTTAATTTAATTTGATTATTGCTGATTGGAATTCCGTAGATTTAGATGAGTCATAAAGAAAACATTGAATGTTTATTTATTTATTTTTGTGTTACGAACTACTTATTTTTCTAAGGCGAAATGAACTTGTAATTTTAAATAGTACCCGGTCTTATTCATAGATAGCTAAAAATAACAAACATATTTATTATTACAAACAGGAGTTGTGCAAATAGCGTCGATATATTTGCGAAAATGCAGGATTCTGTAATGCTTCTCCTGGGTCAATACACTTTTCGTTTACGAAAATATTATTAATTGCTTGTTTTCACTTTTTTGGAAGCTGCAGTGATTATTTCCGGAAGGTGTATTTTCATGTTAGGTAATATTAGAAATCGCTGAGAGGAATTCAACGGAAAAGGTATTAAGATTGAAGAGTAAACAGTAGTTATTATTAGTCATATATTCCGGAATGCATCTCAGCTGTCTGGAAGTGAACCAAAGGGAAACAAAGTATCCGAGTAAATTTACACGGTGCGCAATGATTGATCTTGGGGGGAACAGCAACCTTGTCACTTACTTAAGCCGCATTAGCTCCTCTTTAAAACCTTTTAAGTCTCAAGTCCAGAAGTCAAGTGAATCACATAAAGAGAGGAGAAACGTTTGAAGCAATTCCCAATTTCCGAAAATATAATGTTGGAATTCCTGAGCGCAGCAAATAAAGCGATTAATTTAATTACGCTTTGGGCAATCCTGTCGTTTCGAAACGCCGCATTCCTCGAGCGTTATGAATGTAATATTTTCTTTCGCGCTTCACTATTTTCGTTTTTCATCATCATCAGCCCTTTATTAATTTGTATCTCTTTATCTTCGCGAGGAATGCAGAGATGTCGTTGCGTAATCCGGTCACTGTAAACGTGCCCCAAATAATCGGCAATATTTGTGCAATAGTTTGATCATTTTTGGATGAAAATTGGGATAGCCCAATGGGATGAGTAGTGTACACACACGAATGCCCGAGAAGTGAACGGGCGCTGAAATATTTCGAATTGCTTCGCGTGTTTATAAATATAGAGGAGGCGAGATGTTTAACATTCTTGCGTTCGGGATCGACCGTTTTTAGAGCGAGATGGAGTCATGCGGTGTTATACAATGTGGAAGGAGTGCGATAAATCGGAATATAAGTTCATTAAGCCCCAGGCAAAGACGAAACATTAGATTATCGGTGTTTTCGGAACGTGTCTGCCTGACGGATTATCCTTTGATGGATCCATTTACCGAGCGGAGGCTCTAAAAAAAGGAGAGCGTTTCCTCCTCGTCTCATCCTCATACAATTCTCGTCTCCACTTCGGATCGCAAACGAAAGAATGGTATTTGGATTCCGACGCGTCTATTTTTGCTGCGGCGCCGCGACGCCTGCCGCCCTGTCCGTTTTATTAGAAAAAATATCTATCATTGATAAATCTTTAAATGGCGACGCGGGATCAGAGAGCTTAAACCCACTACGAAATACTGGATTCCCACCACCTTCGAGGAAGCCGTCTCCATCCAATGGTAACCCACATCCAAACTGTTTTACTGGCGTAAACTTCCTGCCTTTAAAACATGCGTTCAACTTCTAAATGCACTTTTATTAAAACAACAATAATTGAACGTCCGATATCTCGAAATAGACTCTTTATACTCTCAACCATTTGCTTTTACACTTTTCATCCGACACAATAATATATATAAAAAAAATGTAACAATAACAAATTTTGCCGCGCATTGTGTACATTCCAAGCATCATTCAAAATTCGATTTCACTCGCGTTTTCCACTAATAATCCCAGTCTCAAAATAAATACATCGCCGCGAATTATGAGATGTTTTCGAGCGATAAACTTCCTCGAAGTGCTTCTACTTAGAATACCCGACATAGCTATACTAATTTCTCCATTTGATAGATGGAACAGTCTAATCCGAGTACTTCCTCAAACTATTTAGGATCTTAAACATAAACAAAAACGAAGAAACAAAAAGCGTTTAACATTCCAACGTAATACACGAAACACATGCCACTTGAATGTATTTCATAATTTTACTGCTCTTCACCACAGTTTGAAATTTTCATTTACTTTTATTACTTATTTTCAATTTTATTAGTTTCAAAATTGAAATTATTAATTAAAATTGTTTTTTTTTTAAATACTACTAAAATAAATATATCAATTATAAAAAATTCAATACAATTACTATTGTTTTGAAAAATTATTCTTGTTCTTGTTCAAAAACGTTTTATGAAATCAAATAAAAATTATATATTTTTGTACTATTTTTTTTTAGTATATTAGTTTGATTTATCATTGTATAAAGAATATTTTCTAACTTTTTGCTTTGTAAGTGCTACTAATGAGTAATATACAAAAAAACTGAAAGGCAGCAAATAGTTATTGGCAAATAGAACAAGGTTTCAGTGCCAAAAGAACTGAAAGCTCTATTGAAAAGTCGAATAATGTAAAACAGATTTTATGGGGTAACGAAAAGTAAAGATTAATGCAAAAAATTATAATGATTATGTTAAAATAAAAAAAAATCCACCATTAGTTAAAATATTGTAATTTGTAAAATTTGATTTATTTTGACTTATTTCTTAGATTAATTGAAAACAGTTGTAACTTAATTTAAGGAAACATATGTAACACAAATAAAATGTTGAAAATAATGAAAAAAAAAAACAAAATAAGAAATTCAATTCAATTAATTATTTGTATTCAAATTGGAGAAGTCAAATATTGTGTTGGAAACCGTGGTAAGTCCACATATGGAGAAAGCCTTCTAAATAATATTCCTAATCGATAAACCAAAACTTTCCGCTGGTAATAATCGAATGGAAATTATATACTGAATTTGGTTTGCATAATGTGCTTTGAGTTTGGAATTGAAACCTTGTATGGTGTTACTTCATCAAAATACTTACTTTCCCATTCAATTCTATATATTATATTTGTATTTTAAACCATAAATAGAAAATAAGTAAATTTTCTACAAATTTCTTTCTTTAATTGTGAGAAAATCATGTATTTAAATAGAATTACTTGGAATGAAGAAAAACGTAATTGAGTATTTAAGAGAAATTCTGTGAGCGTCGCGTAATTTTAGCATGCAGCAAGTGGAAGTGACATAACTTAAAGTTTATTATCGCGCTTAAAACTGAGGCATAAAGTATAAAGGACACTATTAAATAGAAATAAATAAAGAGTTTCCGTTTATTTCGCAGGTCGCAACCATAAATCATGCATCCCGATGAAGAAATACATCTTTGAGCCAAAATATATTGCAAAATAGATCACATCAAATCAAAATACGTTCACATCAAAGCCGCGACGAAAACCGGCTGCTATTTACCTTTTTTTGTTTGCGAATCGAACCCCAAAAAAGAAACGTTGGTTGCTTTTCCAGTAGACCTGCACTTCCTTCAAATTCGATAATGGTTGATGAAGCTTTTTGGTTTATATCAATCAATCAGTCGAGCACGGTTGTGGATAATTGTAGTTAGCACTTGTATTTTCTGTATCTTAAGGTGCGAGTGTTTTCGAGCGTCGACGCGCGTTGACTGAACGTCGGAGCGTCGCGACGCCTCCATATATAACCGACGCATCGTCATGGCAACGGCGAAGAAGCGCGCGCCCATCGCATTCTTTTTATTTTATTTTGTTTTAGCTTCCCGCAACAATTTAATTACTTTCAGACCGAATGCAAAAAAAAAAAAATAAGATTTTTCAAGAGAAAATAAATAAATATAATCGAAACACGTTAATTAGCAATCTTGGAAATAAGCGAACAACACGAGGGGAACCATAAAATTATTATCGTCGGTCACCGAGTGCCAAGTTATTCGCTGTATTTCCTTGATCTATAAATTTGCACGCACACTCATTGCTGAAACTTCTTCATCCAGAGCCACCTCCGAAATTATTTCTATTCATTTATAATCAGAAATAAATATCAACAAGTCCAAGAAGTGGACAAAAAAGAAAAAGATATGGATGAATAAAGAAATAAATAAACGGATACATAGATTGTGGCCCGTGTTGATGGGACGTAGTATGCTTATACCCATTGTAAACAGAACGTTCGCGAGGTTCCCCGATGTTGGGAAACGGCATAAATCAAGTTATAATATTCGGGATTCACATATTTATTATTGTTCTGCCTGTTTGTTTCTTCTCTCACTCTTCTTTTTTTTTTTCGCGTGTGTTCTTGTTTCTCGTGTCTCATCTATTAATTAGCCGAAATAAATCCAATGCCGATGGACCCAGATCCCACAGGAATGCGAAGGACCTCTTCGGATGACCTCCTCCCCCTTCATCGAGTCTTTCACGCCTCAATCCGCACGTTGCAATTAAACGCGAAGAAAGAGAGAGAGAGAGCCAGGACTTTGTGGAGCACTTCGTAAATCACGATAATACATATTTATTTCTGAAACGGCCTACTTTATTGTATTATTCTCTTGGATTTAATTAAATTGCGTGTAATTTGTTCTTCATTCCTGCGAAACGCTCCTGTATCCATCCTTCCGCTATTTATAATTGCGAGCGTGAAACTGTAAACCTTGGTCATGCCTATCAACCTAATTGGAGCGGCAAATACATAATTTATATTATTAATATTTTTTTTTTCGGACCTTAAAGCGAACGATGAACTTATCAATCACAATGACAAATTTTAAAATCATTAATGACAATTCTGACAAATAGCTTTTCTTACATAATGAAAATATATAAAGTCTAAATAAGTACAGTCGTTAAATTTTTCACAACCAAATTTATACATTTATGTACCATTAAAGTCATATATTATTTAGTTTTCTTTTATAATAATATTAATATTTATTGCAACAAAAATATGAAATAAATATAATACAACGTTAATACAAATTTAACACATGTATACTTATGAAGCGAAACTGTAAATAGACGATGCGTAAAATTGTAGGCATTCAAAAATGTTGACTAATTCACTATGTTTTTCCATTAGCTCAAAGTCAACTGTAATGAATACTTACTAATAGAGGTGACTTGAACGAAGAGAAAATATTATGGCGAACTTTCGTTGATTGACTACTACAAGTAATGTTGTTACTAACTTTCTAAACATTCGCTTCTTTTTTAGCCTTAAACATGTTTACGAATCTCACCAGATGCATTCTGCAGTACACAATAATTCACAATGTTTCCGCAATTGCGTTCAAATTCGCTACCGGTCTTTTCATAATACAAACATGTTATGCGGCTAATATGATCAATTGCCAAAGATAAATTTAGTTCGTTATTCTACAAAACATTATCCACAATGTCGAATTTGTTTATATTACTTTATTTAGTGTTTATAAATATATCAAAAGTTTTACTGTGTTTGATACACTTCAAAATTGTCTTCAAACTTATTTAGTCTATAACAACTTTATATTTCTTCGATACTTTTCACCTAAATCAAGATGGAAATATAATCTGAATAAAGAATCTTTAAAGTTAGAGTGAATTTAGAAATGGAATTAAATATATTTTGTAATGATTAAAATTGATGATCTAACAAAATATTATTTCAACTGATAAATTATGTGTTGCAATACACGTGCACTATTCTACAAAGGATTTAGAAAAAAATCTGCTTCAAAGCAGAAATTATGGCACGTGCGCCTCATGACATCGCCCTTTACTCGTGCAAGACATTATCATTATAAACTTTCATAACTTGCTCGAATTTTATCACGTTGCTGCAGAATTGATAAATCAATAATTATTAAGTATTGTTTCATTGCAATTTCAGTGAATTTGTTGAAAAAAAAAACTACATTAAACTGAAAAAAGTTAATCTATTATGTGCATGAAAAAAGTACAAATCTACGTTGAAGCAAATAGTATTGTTCTAGAATTCTATTATATTTGAAATAATTTATGTGCATGTACTGTAACACTTCCAGACATTCAGTGAAACATAAAGAAGGTCGTTCTACGCGTATTACATAATACGCGAAAAGCAGAATAAAAGAAAATGGATGGCCTTAGAAGTGGCGAGTCTGGAAAGCTCAGAATACGCGAACATAATCATAAGTTATTTAACTTCAGTTACAGCTCTCAAGTAATTACTCAATGCATTCAAAGAAACACGAGTACGTAATTACATTCCTTTACCCTTCTCGCATCTATTTATAAGATGTTTACGTTGTGAGGTATCCTTGCTGCATCCACCCCAATCCCACTAAAACATCATCAATTTATATTAACGGAGGACCACACCAAAAGAGGATCGAGCGTAAATTACCAATCGCGCTTTTCGTCCCTCAATTCCTCGACCGCAAGGTTAGTCGAGTAATTCGCTGTTTTATGCTTCCGGAATTCTCAGTAAAATATTTTTTGTCTTAAGTTAAACTGTTACACGTTCCGTGTGATTCACGACTGTTTTTTTACATTTATTTTTACACATTGCGTACTATTTGAGTTTTCAAATAAAAATACAAGACTATTGTAGTAGTAAAAGCCAATAACTATCAGCAAATGCGGGTGACATGTCCAATTTGTAAACGTTATTTATTACGAAACGATTTTCTGTCTAAGTACAACGTGAAACATACGTTTAAATTGTAAATAATAAATCAATGAGACATCGTGTTTTAGTTAGATTCGTAGACTTTATGTCTGCAATATTAAAATACGTGACAGGTGAAGGATATAATTAATATGAGCAGAACGGTGCGTGATCCAAGATTCTTAGTTTAAGACTTGGACCAGGGTTTCAACCTCCGGACTTTATTGCTGTATAAATCTAATTCAATGCGTGTAATCTGCCTGCCTGGAATCCTTCGTATAAAGCTTAGACGAAGGATACAAATGCGAAGCGTTGTACATGATCTTTCATTAGGACATTATTCTGGCATTCAATAAATACACGGGTTTAGTGCGCTCGTTTTTCAATTCGTAATTTTCTTAGAAATTGCATTTAAATTTTATTTCTTAGTCACTTTACTCATGTACAGATGACTATATAATATTAAGCATTAGGTGCTTCCCCGATTTCCGTTCAATTTTTGTTATTTATAGGGCAATGATCAAAAACAATTCTGGCAGCGCGATTGTTCTGTGACATATTTAGATTGGAACGTCGTTCATTCAGTATTGGTATTGTGGAAACAAATTCGACGCGAAACTAAACTGCAGCATTGGGAACAATAAACGATTTATAATTAACTCGTCTGTGTGCATCAGGAACGTCGGGCTGTAGAAAAACAGGGCAGTGTTAAATACACAGAGCGAAAAACCAATTGGCATTCCATTCATTTCGACGAGTATTGTCAATGAATTACTCGTCGAAATGAATGCTTTCGAAATGCAAATGAATTCAAATAAACCTATATTTCATTCTTGATTTTTATCAAATTATAACATAATGCTGCATCCACGCTATGTCTGACTTAAGACATAAATGTTTATCAGAAATAACAACAGCAGTAATAAGATTAATAATTTCTTCTTCTTCTTCTTCTTCTTCTTCTTCTTCTTCTTCTTCTTCTTCTTCTTCTTCTTCTTCTTCTTCTTCTTCTTCTTTTTCTTCTTCCGGTAATGAGTGTCCTTCTGGAAACCCCTTCACATTTAGCTGGGTCCTATCGACCCGTTTGCCACATATCGGTGGGATCATTTACTATCTACAATAATTATCATTTACTATCTACAACAAAGTGGTGCTGACACCTCTGCAAAACCAGTAAATCGAAGGGGAAATAATTCCCACTTCGACCCTGGAAAGCCTCGACCTGTCACAGGGTGACCTAAGTTGATACATAACATTTCGAGCCGGGGTTCTGGTGACTCTAAACCATTACCATTACCCCAAAATATTATTGCGTAAGTCGATATTACCCCCCCATTCTGAATTCATTAAACAATCAATGTCAATTTTAAATAAACATTATTTATTGAATTAATTTACATTTACATATTTATAAAAAAAAGTTACATGAAAATAGTAACAAATAGTACTAGACAAACAAAATAAAATTCTTAAATTGGAACAAACAAAAATAAATTGAAAACTTTCCCCCTTCAGGTTTTGGAAAAATGAAGTTGC
>NW_017097681.1:0-1201 GCF_001412225.1 Nicrophorus vespilloides
ATCTGGTGGGAAAGATTCCAGTTCTGAGTGCACCGTTAATAACGTATGTCAAGGCGACAAGGCCCCTCCTCGACAGGTTTCTCAGCACGATGTTCTGAATGGCATCCTCACCGGGAGCCTTTCTGAGAGCGGACCTGAGGATGACCCTTCTCACCTCGCTGGGTCTGGCTAGCATATCGTCGAACTGTAGGGGGTTGTCTCGCTGCTGTGCCCGCTCCAGGTATTCGATGACCTGGTCGCTAATCGCTCGCTGCTCTGGCGTGTCGGTGGTCGCATCTCCGATGTGGTGCACCTCTGCGTAGTGCTCCGCCAGCATCTCAGCCTTCGACCGGTCGCTGATGGCAGTCTCCTCGAGTCTCGCCCGTTCTACTCAGAGCGGGTAACGGTTGATTTGGTGGTGAGCCTCTTAACCTGCTTCCAGAGAGTGTTGTCAGTGGGTCGAAGACTGGATAGCCTACTGCGCCACGCCTCGTTTCGGTGCTCACTGATCCCTCGCTTTATTTGCGCCGTGTAGAGATTCATTAAGATCTTATCAGTCTGGAGGCGACTTCGTTGCCACAGGCGTCTTTGGCGATTGCGGGTGGTGATGAGCCGCTCTATTGCAGCGGCAGCTCTCCGTCGAGTGGCCTCTTTTTATTTTGGGGATGGTCGTTTCCATGGCTTCCTGGATCGCTGTTGTCAGGTGGTCGACCAAGAGATCCAGTTCAGCACTTGTTTTCGGGCATAATTTGGGCAGCGTGAGTATCCGATCGAGTTCATATCTAAAACATTTCCAGTTAGTCTGGCTATAATTGTAGTTTGTTTTGTTAGCAGGTGGTAAGCAGGCCCTGTTGTTAATTATGTTGAACATTACTGGATCGTGATCGGAACTCGTATCTGAGCTGGTCCAGGGTTGTGATATACTAGCGTTAGTTGTTTAGTATTAGTCATTGTTGTTGGCGATGAGCCATTCAAAGGGAAGTGGGTGGGAGAGTCAGTGAAGTGGATGCTTGTGCTGGTGTAGGTGACGTGGTCGAAGATGACGGAACCACTCGCGTTCACCGGGACGGAGTTCCAAGCCGGATGGCGCGCGTTCAGGTCACCAAGCATCAGCACCCTATTCTCAGCCATGATGACGTCGAGCTCTCTCCGCGTGAGGTTGTTTTTGGGCGGGTTGTAGGCTGCGATGATTTTCAGCCTGCCCTCGAGTTCGATGGCCAGC
>NW_017097681.1:1219-21326 GCF_001412225.1 Nicrophorus vespilloides
CCGCGCCTTTTTTGCGGTCCCTCCTCACGACAGCATAATTACGGATGTGGAAGTCGTCTCTCTGTCCAAGTTTGGTCTCTGTAATACATAGAATTTTAATTTTGTGCCTGCTGAGGAGTATTGACACTTCCGCTCGCCTCGTCGCTAAACCGTTGGCGTTTCTGGTGCAGACGGTCAGTAGTTCACCCTTCTCGAATAGGAGCAGCTGTTCCATGGGGTCAACGTGTGATGTCAGGTGATTTGCATCGCATTTTACACATCGCACAAGCATTTTGCAATTACCACTCGCGTGGCCCCACTGCTGGCACCTGAGACACTGCCCGATCACTCTCCGGTTTTTGTACCGTTCGACGCGCACTTTAATTGTTCAATTGTTTTTAGTTTCTCTTTCACTGTAGCGAAGCCTACCGCCTTTCGCACATTAAACAGGTAGATGGAGTTGAACTTGCCTTTCAGTTCTTTAGTGAAATTCACTGTTTCCTCTAACTACACAGCGAGTTCGGCTGTCAGTTCGTTCAAGTTGAATACCCTGTCTAGTCACCTGCGTGCATGGTGTCAGCGCTGATGGTACTCGTTTTCTGCCTCTGCTGCACGTAAAAGTTATCAGGTTTTACGGCATTCGCTAACTGTATCGCTTCTGTCAGGTGGTCCACCAGGGCATCCAGTTCTTCCTTCGTTGATGGGCACTACTCTGGCAGCTTGATTTCCCGGTCCAGCTCCTTCCTGAAGCGCTTCCAGTCTGCCAGCCGGTATTTGAATTTCTGCTCCCCGCCTTCTTGGATCGGATAGGGGGCCCTGTTGTTTATGACTTCGAAGAGGACGGGATTGTGATCGGAACTCATTTCCGCGCACGTCCACGGCTGCGAAATATTAGCGTTTCGGCTAAGGACGAGGTCGATTGTCGTCGGCGAAGATCCGTTCGTCGGGAAATGAGTTGGAAGGTCTGTAAAATAGACGTTAGTGTTCGTTACGGTGATGTGGTCGAAGATGGCGACTCCGCTCGCGTTCACTGGTACGGAGTTCCACGCAGGATGACGCGCATTAAAATCGCCTATCAACAGCGTGTTATCTTCCGTCAGGATGGAGTCCAGCTCGCTTCGTCGCATTTTGTTTTTCGGCGGGTTGTAGGCTGCCACCACCTTCAACTTGTTCTCCAGCTGTATGGCAAGGAGCTCCAACTTGGAAGGTAGCACTGGACTAGAGATGGTGAGTTCTTTGTACCGGATCGACTGGTGAATGAGGATGAGTAATCCGCCAGCGCCTTTCTTCCGGTCCTTCCGACAGGTATCCACTCATGCGGAATGCGTCGGTGGAACCCAGCTTGGTCTCGGAGATACACATTATCTTAATATTATTCCTTCTCAGGAAAAGCGCCAACTCCGCTCTCCTCGTCGTTACGCCGTTGGCGTTCCATGCACAGATCTTTAGTCTGTCAGTTCGCTGGCGCACTGCTCGACGATCATCAGCTGCTCCATTGGGTCGTTGGTTTGGGCCAGTAATTTTAACATCTTTGCTGCCACCCGAAGAAGTCAAGGTAGATTCACCTTGGCAGATTCCTCTCGCACTCTCTGGTAGTATCGGAAGGATGTCATTTCGTCCGTGAGGCTGCCTTCGTCGAGCGATGGATTCTCCGCTCGTGGTGGTTGAGATGCTGGTGGCTGCCTCAGCGGTGGTCGTCTTGCCGGTGAACTTCTCGCCGGTGAGCGTCTCGTCGGTGGCTGTCTCGTCGGAGGTTTCCTTGCTGCTGGCTGCCTCGCTGATCCGCCGGTCGACACTGTCTCCGCCCAGGACAACGGTGCCGCTTTCGACGTTGATGGTAAAGGCTGCCATGCTGTTTCCTTCGCCGGCTCCGCTGCACGTGCCATCCGTGCGATAGGTCGTTGAAAGCTGCGTCCTACTCCACGCAGCGGCTGCTGGCGCGGCACATTCTTTGTGGCCGCCGGCTGTTGGTTCATGTTTTTTGAGTGCTTCCCGAGCACTTCTTGGTCGTTGAACTTGCGATGTGCGGGCCGCCGCAATTTGCGCACGTTGCTGGCGAGTCCCTCGATTTATCACAGTCGGATGTCAGGTGATTTGCATCGCACTTGACGCATCTCACTGGCATTGTGCAATTGCCACTTGCATGGCCCCACTGTTGGCACCTGTGGCACTGCCTAATCACCCTCCTGTTTTTGTAACGATCGACGCGCACTCTCACATGTTCAATTGTTCTAAGTTTTTCTTTAACCACACCGAAGCCTACCGCCTTACGCACATTAAAGAGGTAGATCGAACTATACTTTCCTTTTATTTCTTTGGTGAAGTTCACTGTTTCCTCCAGTTGAACAGCGAGCTAGGCTTTCAGTTCATTCAGGTCAAATCCTCTATCTAAACCCTTGATGACGTAGCTGTGAGTGGCTTCTTCTTTGGGCGTGTACGTGTAATGCCCACTTTAATGTTTTGCAGCACTTCCTTCACCTGATAGTACGCATGCATGGTATCAGTGCTGATAGTGCTAGTTTTCTGCCTCTGCTGTACGTAAAAATTATCCGGTTTTACGACATTCGCTAGCTTTTGGATAACGGTTCTGTCTAACTTGCACTCCGTCATTATTGGCGGCGGCTTTCTTGGTTTCGCGGCACTCTTCACTTTAGTGTGCGTGCTTTTTTATTCTTGGAACGAGCGGAGGTGACGACGCTCCAGTCACTGCCTGAGTTGGCATTCTCCTCGTCCTCCTCCTCTGAGTCGGCCGCACTAGCCTCACTTTGTCTCTGCTCTTTGTTACAGCCACGCGCGTGTCCCTCGATTTGTCGCAGTCGGATGTCAGGTGATCTCTATCGCACTTAACGCATCTTACTGGCATTTAGTAATTACCACTAGAATGGCCCCACTGTTGGCACCTGTGGTACTGCCCAATCACCCTCCTGCTTTTATAACGATCGACACGCACTGTAACATGTTCAATTGTCCTAATTTTGTCTTTCACCACGCCGAAGCCTACCTTATTACTCACGTTAAAGAGGTAGATGGAACTGTACTTGCTTTTAATTTCTTTAGTGAAATTTATTGTTTTCTCCTGTTGTACAGCGAGCTCGACTGACAGTTGAATCAAATCTTCTATCTAATCCCTTAATGACATAGCTGTGAGTGGCTTCTTCTTTGGCGTGTACGTCTAAATGCGTATAATAAGTTTTATCGAAATCGGTCGACTCGTTCAAAAAATAAAAAATATTTTGTGAACGGAGTTCGATTTGAAAATTCTAACAGCGTTATAATATCTTCGACAAGTTCCTCAGGACGATATTCTGGATAGTGTCAGGAGCCTTCCTGTGCGCAGCCTTCCATTACTAGAGGATTTCTGTGCGCTGATCAAACTCTGGTCCGCCGTGTCCGTGGTCGCAATGCACCTTGGCGTAGTGTTCTGCTAGTAGCTCCGCCTTTGCTCCGTCGCCGATGGCGGCCTCGCTTGAGTCGTCTCCGGTATTTGAGAGTGCCGGTAGGGATGTGGCCAGCCTCCAGAGAGTGTTATCCGTGGGTCGGAGGTTGCTCAGCTTGTTACACCAGGCCTCGTTCCTGTGCTCATTGGGCATTTCCAGTCTACTTGTCTATAACACCAATCACCAATTAACAGGGTTCTGTCTTCTGCCATGATCGTATCCAGAAGTCTGCGGGTCTGGCGCATCCGCCTGTGCCAGCATCAACTCTGCTGCCGCACGGAGCAGTTTGGCGAGGTTTATCTTTGCCAAGGTTGCTTCTCTCGCTTTCATAAACAACTGTAACGCATCTAAGCTTTCGGAAATTGGCGAAGTTACAGTTAAGTTATGTTTTCTTGTGTCCTCCACGTGCGAGAGGTTGGTTGTTTCGAGGTCGCTGCAGCTCGCGATGCGGAACCGCCGTTTGTCTCGGCATGTTTTTTGAAGATTTCTTAATTGTCTCTATGTAAACCGGACATGTCGTTGAGCTGGCGGCGTGATCACCGCTGCAATTGGTAATATGATCCTCATCACACTTGACGCAACGCGGTTTCATAGTACAGTTGATGCTGGCACTAACATGCTCAATACATTTTAATTTAATTTGTATTATGTTTATCGTAATACTTTTCCGAACATTAAATATGTAAATTGAATTATTTTTGCCCCTAATTTCCTTTATAAAATTAATTTAATGTCCTATCAAGCTGTTTATTCCATTTTTAAGTATATCTAATTCAAATCCCGAATCTAAACCTCTAATAACAAAGCTGTGGGTCGCTGATTCCCTTGGCGTGTAAGTAAACATACCAATTTTGCAATTTTCTAAAACCAATTTAGCCATCTCAAATCCATGAATAGTATCACTAAAAATGGTACTGGTTGTACCATTGATTTGTGAAAGTTGTCCGACTTAACGGCAGTAGCTATTCTTAGTTAGCTTAGTTGTTGTTCAGCATTAATTGGCGGCGGCTTCCTTTTTGACGTCGGCTTTGTGACAATGTTTTGTTTGTCACCCGTATCTGACTTCAAGTCGAACGAGAACTTATTTATTTTATTTTGAAAGTTTCTTTATTTAATTAAATTGAATGCATAACAAAATAATATGTCGATATATGGGGTATCAGTGAATTTATTTTATTTATTGTATCGGGTGAGTAAAAAAAAAAAGGAAATTTAATTTAGTTGTACGGGAAAGGATTGCAAAAGATGGTGTTTTCAAAAACACGCTCGTCTGCTTCCCGGTTCAGTAGTCCGCGAATGGCAGCTCTAGAGATTGAGACAATTTTTAGGTTTGGGTGACCCTCGACCTTTGTTTCGTAGAACCTCTGCGCCAACTTCCGGACGTAATCCTGGATTCTGGGCATGTCGGCTTCTTCGTGCAGGTCGACAATCCGGGTGTATCGGTCCCTGTTCAATGCCAGCCGTAGACCCTTGTTTTGGTACACCTGGAGGATCTTGACGTTCGTGTCGGCGGCGCTGCACCAGACGGGTGCGCCGTAATTCATCATTGGCCGTAGTATGGACTTGTAGATGAGCAGCTTATTGTTTTTATCAAGTGCACTCCTCTGTGCCATCAATGGATACAGCTGCCTCATGACTCCATACAGCCTGGCGACCGTCTGCTTCATGCGATGCCTATAAGTTTGGGTCTTGTCCAGGTGCACTCTCAAGTACTTGATCATTTTCCGGTCCATCACCGTCCTTGGCTGAATTTTGGTTCCTAATACGTTAATTGGAAGCGGAACACAGCTGGCTTTTTTTTGCTTCGGTTTAACGAACACCGCCACCTCGTTATGTAGAGGGTGAAGAGTGCGGGTGCCAGTACCGAGCACTGGGGTACACCTGCTGCCACCTCCTTGGGGGAGTTCACCTCTTCATCTACTTTCACGGACAGGTGACGATTGGTAAGGTAACTAGAAATTAAAAGTATTACTGACTCTGGGAACTTGTACTTCAACATCTTAAAAATGAGGACACCCGTCCAGACTCGGTCGAAGGCCTTCTCCAGATCTATGAGGACCACCGCGGTGACCTTCTGTACGTTGAACCCCATGGCGATGTCGTTGGCAAGTCTGGCCACCTGGTGAACCGAACTGTGCGAAGGCCGGAATCCATGCTGCTCTTCATCAGGATGTTGTTTTCTCTCATGTGTTTCTGCACCCTCGTCAAGACGATCCTCTCGCTAACCTTGCTCATGCTGTTGAGCAGACTGATCGGTTGGTGCGGGTTCCTTCCTGGTTTCGGAATCGGGATGACTCGGGCCGTCTTCCACCGGACAGGAAACACGCCGGACTTCAGGTTGCCGTTTACGATATGGGTCAAAGCGACAAGGCCCTTCCTGGATAGGTTCTTCAATATGTTTTGGATCGAGTCTTCTCCAGGGGCTTCCTAGGTGCGAATTTGAGGTTTGCCTTCATCACTTCACCAGGTCTAGCGTGCGCCCCACGAATCTTTGGACAGCCTTGCTGATGGACTCTTCCGTATCCGTCGTCGCGTGTCCGATGCGGTGAATGCATTTGCTGCATCGCTGTTTGCGGTCTCGGTTGTGTCGTCACCAGTGCTGGATTTCGTTGTGAGCCTCCTTATCTGCCTTAGTACTAAGGTTTATAAGTTTAGTACGCCAGACCTCGTTTTGGTGTTGTAAGACGACGTGTGCTGGCGCGTATGAAAATGCAAAATATAAATTATAAAAAAATCAAAGCCGGCCTGGGCGTGAGTTTCTGACGTGGGACGATTCTGGGCGCCACTTCCTTTTCTTGAGAAGAACTCCAAATACTGCTTCCTTATTCTCTTTCGGGTTCCTTAACCGTATTCCTTCATGGTTACAAATATATCAAAATCTTCCCTACTGGAGACCTGATCTGTCTCTCTTCGTGGTTCGATCCGGTCTTCCCGAAATTCTGGAGACATTGCTGCACCTTGCAGAGTTATTTAAAGCGTTGTCAATTTACTATCTTCTCTACTCATTGCGAGTCGCAAACATTAATTTTTGAACACCTTCAACGGTTTTATCGCTGTTCGGGACATACCGCACCAGCCGGGTGCTACGTACGTAAGGATTGGCCTAATGAGATGCCTACTTTGAGTGGATCGAATATTTTGATGTCATTATACTTTCATGAAAATGTAATATTTTCAGTTTTATTGATAATTAAATTGATAATTTTATTGTCGTTGAAGAATTTTAGTTTCTTCCTATGCTATGGTTGCGGCAAACGAATTAGTGTAGACGGCTGTGTTATCTGCGCAGAGTGCTATTTCAGTATTTTGCTGCGTTGGTATTTGGTTTATGTATAAATTGAACAGTACTCAGAATCGACCCCTGAGGAATGCTTGTTATAATTGCAGCATGTCTCGATTTGGCAGTATTAATTTGTACGTAAAATGTTTTATTATTAAGGTATGAGTGAATAAAATCGATGATTTACTTTGGAAATGTATAATTAACATCTCACATATGTCGCTTGGATCTGCTCAAGATTCCTCAACGGTTTCGGTAGTTCTGTTGGTGATGTGATTCTTGCAGTTGGAAATACCGGTTCGTGTAGCGCCCTTTATTGACGGTTCAGCATATGATCGGTCAGTCAACATTTTTTGTATTTATAAGATTTGCGGATTAAACCGCTACTTAATTGATTTAATTTGAGCTATTATTGGATTATGATCAGTTGATAATACTGTAATTGAATGAATGTGAACTAGTTCAGAAATATTTTTACTATTGCCAAATCGATTGTAGTCGGTGTTGAACCGTTCGTGGGAAAGTTCGTCGGTACGTGAGGATAAACGACCTAATTGTGTGTTTCGTCGCAAAATTTGTACAAAGTGTTGCCATTGGTCCTATTTCTATTGCAGTTCCAAGCGGCATGATATAATCGGTGATATAATCAACGTTTAGTTAGAGATTCGTCAGATTGCGTAGTTCGAGTGGACACAGCTTATTATGGGGAGAGTAATAAATTCCTCTTATTGTATTATTGTCTAGTTTAATGGCTATAGATTCTATGGAAAGAGCGGATGGGATATGTTGTGATGGACTAGCATTGCAAGACCTCTGGTGACGACAGCTATTTTATCAGTTCTCTAAATTGATTATCTCGGAGATAATCATGATATTTATTTCATTCTCACCCAACCCAAAGCTCACCCATCTTGTTCGGAGCCCGTTGGCGTTCCACAAGCATCTTCTTGCTGAAATTAACCCAACTTGGCCAACATCTTCAAGAAGTAAGAAACTTTGTCAAACACACAGAAAATTGATATACTGTTAGTTTCAGAAACGCACTTTACTTCAAGATCTCGAATTACACCATGTATAACTAATAACCCCGTTGGTACTCTCTATGGAGACATGGCCGTTATCATCAAGAACTCGTTGAATCACACATAATTTTCAAAGTACGGAAGCGAACATATCCTACGAGCATTCTTATTGAGGACTGGTTCGGAGAAATTTCTATTTCGGCTATATATTGTCCACCAAAACATATCTGCGAAGAACTATTTACGTACTTCTTTGATACTCTTGGAACCCGATTTATAGTAGCCTGCAACTACAATGCTAAACACCAACAATGCAGCTCGAGATTAATTACTACCAGAAGAAGAAAGCTTTACAAATCAATGGTTGAAAAACATCTTAACCTACTGGTTTACCTACGTACTGACCAACCGATAGAAGGAAGATTCTAGTTAATCTAGATATTTGTATAACAAAAGGAATATCAAAAAACTTTTTAAATATTGAATCATGCCTCGACCAATCTTCCCACCATTCATCTGTGATTGTCATTTTGAACTCAAAAAATTGGAGGAAGCACAAACGTGAGCTGAGTCCCATCGAATCGAGCGTTCCACAAGGTAGTGTCTTTGTACCAATTTTATATCTATTATACACTGCAGATATACTAAACATAGAGAAAACAAATATGGCAACATGTGCAGATGACACAATCATGGCATCAAACGAAAGACCCATAATTACATCTCGACGCCTTCAAGAAGAGCTCGAGAAATGGCGAATTATTATAAACCAGTCGAAATCGGTGCACGTTACTTTCACCTTAAAACGAGACACCTGTCCTGCAGACAACTCAAAAACAAAGTAGTTTCAGTATCTTCAAGGGTGAGATGGAAATGCATCTGTACACGAGACTTCTGGATAACGGAGTGACAACGAAAAGATTAAAGTGCTTCAAGCTCTTTGATCTTCAATTTAGAATAGAGTAAAGAATAAATAAATATATATTATATACAAACGTTATGGAATGGTGCAGCAACTTTCTAATGTCAACAGCGAAGAGATTTGATGTTCAGTAAAATAGATTGTAAATACAAACACACACAAAAAAATGTCGCTACTTTTATTATGAATACATTATTAATTATATAGTAAAGTAACAAAGATAATTTGCGAGTCTGTTATCTCTACAACTTCATGATCTTTACAAAGTACCAGAACATTTTATATTTATTTTTAATTTTGTTTATTTTATCGATCGAAACACTTTTTTTATCATCATGATTTCTGTACAACCTTTCTTACCGAAAAATTTAATCTGAAACAAAATCCATATATCCAAATCACATTCGAATAATTCATATAACAGCAGTTTGCTAAAATACTAAATTTACCATTATTCTGAATAAAATTATGAGCAATAAGACATTGCTATTACTCAAGTGAATTGGTATACTTACACCGAATCTACTATTTTTTACATTTTCTAGAAATCATCTACATTCGACTACCCAACTCACCGAACTAGGTGAATTAATTTGGAATATATAATTTGATCTTCTAGATTAAATACAAAATTAGGAACCTCCTGATTGAAACTTATAGACGAACCGAACTCTTCGGCCAGATCGAGTCGTCGTTCCTGGGTCTATTGGTATTAAATTTGAATTTATTTTTTTCGGCGATGTGTAATGATGACGGTTGTGATGATGATGGCGCTGTGGTTGGTAATTCCTCCTGAATGCGTTGTGGGGGTGGTACGACGGGTGGTTGTTGATGTGTCGAGTGCTTGGGCAATATCAATGGTTGCGGTTGATTTTGAACAGAAGATTCCAAGTCGTCGTTGAATTCGTACGACGTGTCAGCCGTTGGTGTCCACCACGAAAGTTTTTTCACAACGTCTTATTACTTTGAACGGATCATCATACGGATGGTAATTTCTTTGGAGCGTCGTGTCGTTGTATACAAAAGGCTTTCTTTCTCCGTAGCTGCCTTGTGTAGTCCGCTGCGTTACTGGATTCGGATTGTTTACTAGCCGATAGGAATTCTCCGGGTAATCGCAATGGTTCTCTATAAATCATCTCTGCTGCCGACGATTCCAAATCCTCTTGCCAAGCTGTTCTCCTGGGTGAACAGTTGGAAGTGTCTCCGTACACCTAGCCTTGTCATGGCACTTGATCGCCGCCTTTAATTGACGGTGGAAGCGTTTCACCATTCCGTTAGTTTGGTTAGTTACGCTTGGCTTGGTAGGAGGTAATCTTGAGTGCTGTTCCGAAAAGGGCGATCCAACCCGACTGGAAGGCACGAGCAATTTGCTTCCTGGTCCTCTAATGGTATTACTTCTGGGCAGCGTGTAAATCTATCGTCCCAGGTTAAGCAATATCGGTAACCTTCGGATACTGGGATAACAACAATATCGATGTGTACGTGTTCGAACCTCTTCGACGGGGATGTGAAGGCACCTCGTGGACTGATAACATGTCGGCAGACCTTACACTTCTGGCCCTGCAGTTTTACACGTCTGCTTGCAACTAGCCCACATGTAGCGTTGCGTCACCACCTTGACCGATGCTTTTACGCCGGAATGCGATAGTTGGTAAAAAGAATAGAAAACCGCTCTTCGGAAAGCAGACGTAACGAAAGGAGGACGGGCTGTTGCTGTTTCGAGACGTCAGCTGGGATACGAACTCGCTGAAGATGTAGCCCATTTTCCGTTCGCATGAATTCTTGCGGCTCCGGATCTGTGGCTTGTGAGTCTGCTAGGTTCTTCAAGCTTATCCCTAGATACTTCCTCGACTCTGGAGATTTAATCGTCGACAATATTGTCTATTCCAGACAAGTGCCGAATGTCGGTTAAAAACTGGCCGATGTATTCCATGTCGTCTTCCGCACCAGGTCCAGCTTTGAAAATACCGACTTTCCTGGCAACGAGTATGCGAAATATTCTATATATGCGGCACTGGATATCGGTTGGCAATAATTTGCGCGTTTAGCGCTCTGTAGTCGCTGAAAGTCTCCACCCATCTCCGTTCTTTGGAACCATGTGAAGAGGGGCCCAAAAGCTCTCTTAACTCTTCGCGATACCTAGGCGCAACATCTTTGCAAATTCTGCCTTGGTACGCCTAAACTTGTCGAGGGCTAAGCGCCTTGAAAGCTGGAGGTCCTGGAGTAGTCTTAATATAGTGCCTGATGGTATGTGTCGATTCACCTGGGGTTGCATCTGGGCGAGTTATTTCCGGGAATTTCGCTAGGACTTGGTATGCGGACGATCCTTTGACGGTTCTGATGCTCTCCATGTTTCCTAACAATGTGCCTCCGCGGACAGTAAGGTTGGACGTTGAACCACTTAGACGTTTATTGGATATATCCACCCGGAGTTTGTAGTGGTCCAGGAAATCTGCGCCGATTATTGGGTAATTTACGTTTTTGTAATTCTTTGTAGACACTACATCCTTTATAATTGGCTGGCTGAGATCCGCTGTAAAGGGCACATGTTGCTTTTGTTGTTCTTTTTAGCACTTAGCGGTCGAATGATTTTTTCCACATTTCACACAACGTGGATTCAGGGTACAATAATGTTTTGTGTGTCCATACCTCTGACATCTCCCGCATTGAGGTATTTCACCTTTATGGTGTGGCATCTGTATGATAACCTTCATTCGTTACCTCTCCAGTGTTGTCCACATACTCCCTCCTCATGATTCATAATTACTCGTGTATGATCCATCCAATCTAAAGCGAAGACAATAATTAATAGTAATTTAAATGTATTGAGTATTGTTTAGTTACCTATGTGGTCCACATACTTCTTAGAAGGTTATTTGCAAATTAATATTTTTCATGATAGTACTTGTGCAAGTGTTCAATCATTTATGCTTTCTTGCTTATTCTAAAAAACTTTGTTGTAACCTATCTTTGTTATCAATAATTTCTGTTTTGTGACCTAAAATACGATTTAAAGTTTGCAAATAAGTTTCACGAACTTTTTTTAGAACACAATCGAGTAAATTATTGATAAACTCATTTGTGTGTGTCAATTCATTAAATTTTTAAATAATTTCCTCCTTCAGATATTGTCTCAACAATTTATGGGGATCATTTCTCTCTGGTAAAACGTAAGGCAATATATAATAAGATATATTAAATATATCAATGAGTGTGAGCAGAAGAACCTCTGAACAATATGTTCTAAAATAATTTGCATCATAAAGTTCCCCTGCTCCATCCCAACGAAAGATAACCCCTCCCTTGCGTAGATATTAGAATTGCAAATAGCACAATTATTTAAAATAATTAATTGTCCTATTGGTTTTATAATATCTACAGATTGGAAACGATTAACTGTTCAACTGGAACATCTTTGATATATCTATTTGGCACTTGTATCGTAATTTTTGTAGGGGTTGGCGATGGTTCATGTTCCTCATTTAAAAATAGTTTTAAATCTCCCATAATACAGCCACAAAAATCTGTCTCGCAATTTGTGCCTCTAATATTGGAAATTATAACGTTATTCAATATTAACGTTGAAAACCTACTAATAAATATTGTACATGTAGGCCTGGTGTTTGGACCTGCTATCTGCCTCACTTGCCCAAAGAAATTTTCGAGAGGATCCTGGTTTAAAGATTTAGTCGGCAAATATCTACAATTCATTTTTTGTAACAACATAAAATGTAGGTTAATGAAACTATCTACTGTTGTTACAAGATTTTTCAAGACTGGTGGCTGTTTATTTCGGTCATTAATTAATTTCATACGTTTTACAATCTCTTCGGCCTCATACCATAATTGTAAATGACCTGATCCCATTTCAACACACTTTACATCAACCTGGTTAACTTGTACTATGCCAAAATTTAAACTATCAAATAGTTTATTTAAATAATTGCATAGTACAGCTGTACCCTTCGATTCCGATGTAAATTTTCTCTCATTTGGGCAAGATCCATAATTGCACCTACTGTATGACTGAACACTTGGACAGCATTTGAGACCTTCATCTTGGGAACTTGTTCAGGTAATACATGTCTAACTGTAATTTTTTTTATTAATCTGCTACTTCTTGAAGCATCAATGAAATAAGCAGTTTTAACATCCTCCCAATTCGCTGTTAAGGCCTGATTATTTAATGTATATATTAAATTTTTAGTTAATAAATTGTTCCTCATACATTTAATAATATGACAAACATCGTATAGAGGAACAAATTTTAATTTGCCAATTCTTATTATATTTGCCTTGGGTTCTTTTAAATATATATTCTTGTATATATATATTTATCTTGAATTTTCTAGGAGCATATTAATTGCAGCACAATTTATAGGACCTTGATCACATACAAGTGCTGCAACTATATATGCCAACCTTGTTACAATATCTTTGATGAAACGTACTATGGCTGAGGATTTAGTTGTGCCTTGAACAAAACTATAACTTACAGGAAATTTCCACTTCCTGTAAATACTCCTCACCATAAACACTTGAACATGATCCGCGATTCTACCTGACCTTTCGTAACCATCATCTTCAAATCCTATAACCGTAATAAGTGATTGCCATTTTATCAAAAATTAATGTAACTAGTCTATCTTTCACTGTTTTCAGAAATGTGCTGTTTCAGTGTATTGAAGATATTATCATTTAAACCAGGGTCGATTCTAATTTTACTATCAAATATATGACAAGAATTTATAACATTTCTTACTTTGTTTAAATATACCGAGCGCAAATAACTTATTTTTGTAAGTATATGATTCTTCCTTTTTTTGCCAAAATTATATATTTGGTATCTTAAAATTTTGAACATCGATGTCCAATTTTTAAATTGTTTCAAATGCTTTACATTCTAGTTTTAATTTTTAATTTACATTTGTTAAATAAGGAATTTTTCTTTGCAATTTCCTTCTTAATCTCCTTGCAATCTCCTTCATTATTATTTTTTAAATTTCCATCAGATTTATCATGACTTACTCTTCCTATTGTATCCCTGTTGAAGTCGACTGTTATCAGTGATACAGCTATTTACAGTGTTTACTTGTATTCTCCATAAATAGAATATAGAAATGGTCGAAATGAGACAATAGACAAGTTTTGAAAGTTTAGTATAATTTTTTGATGTCATGGGTATTTTACATTTATCTTGAACATACGTTGTCGTACTCCATAACGGGGTGGTGTGTTGAATCACCCCACTTGGTTTTCTCACTTTCTATCACAGTCTTTTTGTTTTTGTTCTTTTAATAAATAACTTTTTACGTACAGAGACAGATAACTACGAAACACGTCCGTTCACTTTCGCATGTTCGTTATAATTCCAAATACCGATGATAATTGGAGATTAAACAAAAATTTATTATAAAAATAAATCAAAATCAATAAAGTTGTTTTAAGTAATATACATATTTTTGTATATGGCCACCAGGCCGGACAATTAATATTGGCGGCACCCACTTACATGTTCGACATATATATCTATGCTCCACCTAATAGCGTCGCATGTCATTAGCTTCCGCATCAGGGAAACATATCGTCGATGGACGCCAGCCGTACGTAATGTTAGCTCATTTGCCGGGTCCCACGACCCCAAAGTCCCGACCAGGAGGGCGTGGACCTGTGTCTGGTAGCCGGCCGTCTTCAGGCTGGTGGAGAGCAGCGTGTATTTGTCGACATCTGGAGTCGACACATCAGGAGGGCCTCCGGACCGTCCTCGAAGGGGATGACCACGTCAATGAGGACGACGCGATTCCTTCCTTCATCCACAATCTGGACGTCCGGACCAGGGAGACCTAAGTTGCATGTTAATTTATTCAAGAGTTTGCATGTCTAACGTATTGCCAATACACGTATCTGTATAATATTTTACAAAAAAAAAACAACTTTCGCTTAAATTCATGATGAAAAATTTAGCAGTGTAAATTTGTATTCTTCTTCGGCTTATGCTTACGTGCATATAATAACATTTTTAGTTGCAATAGATCTCCCTCATTAAGAAACTCTCTATCATGCTTTAATATAATATTGATGCCGCGTATGTAAATAATTTATGAATAATTAATACTAATAGATTTTCTATAAATTTCTTGGTATGTGGACACTCTTCGAAACCCCACTCAGTATGTTCCCTTACATAATATTTCAATAATATGTAAGGATTATATCTCCTTTAATAAATGAGGCAAAATATAACTTGAAACATTAAAATCTGGACTATTGCATATAAAAATGTTTCAGTGCAATTTTTTTATAATATTGGTTTATGCAAAATGAAGATTACAAACCCTCGCATATCTTTTAATATGCTCGATGCTCATTCTAAACAAAGAAGCATTCCTTGAGGCCATTTTCCACTGATTAAAATGGAGGATCAACTGGTAGAAATCTTCTCATTTTAATATCATGATTATCATTGGTATTGCATCCTTGGACGCAGCATTTTCGAAGAATGCTAAAACAAATTGTTTGTTAATTAAAACAAATACTTAAAGGAAAATTACTTACTTGCTTATAATTCTCAGAATGAAACACAAGTTTTCTAACAAATTATAACACACTTTGGAGAACAAAATGACCTAAAACAAATTGTATGTAAATTATTATTGATATAGATCTCTTTTGCCCCTTTCGGGTTTTTGAGGATCGAACCAACTTTTTCTTATCGGATTTTTGTTGTAAATTGTATGTTAATTAAAGCGAATAGTTAAAGGAATATTACTTACTTGATCAATACTTCTCGGAAAAAACAAACGAACTATCGAACACTGCTGAATACTATGGAAAACACTGGAGAACAAAATCACAAAATTTCCACGTTTGAATTGCTGGCTGTTCCCCAAAGCTGGATGCCCACACGGGCTTCAGCACTGTCTTATTAATTAATAGTTTGTTGTCGAGGGGTAGTGGAGATCTTTTGCCGATCAGCCAGTACAGTTTCGCTAACTTGATGCCCAGTTGCTTCCTTTTGTTGCGATGTTCTTCGCACGTTTTCTTGATTTTCTTTTGCACTTCGCATAATCTTCAACATGATCATCATACCAAATCTTCAATTGGAGAGCAAAGTAAACCAGATTTATATTATACTCAAAATCAACAAAATGGGAAAGTCCACGTTCTCAATGAAGTTAGTAGTGATCAACCAACATTTCATACCAGAGTATGCCCAAGTATGTGGCATCGTCGGCCTGCGGGATGATTTTTCTGTTCAGTGTGACATATCTGGATTTGGTTTCGTTGACTTTGATCCGCCACTTCCTGAGCCACCACGAAATAAAAACTTCATGGTTATAAATTTAAACTATACATTATTATTTTCCTTCTCTTCTGTTCTTTTATTAAATTTACCATTTTTTGTGGAAAATAACCCTGGAGTAATATTTTTGTTATATGTTAATGTTGATGGTTTCGAAATAATGTTTTATTTGGACTCTCAATATTATCCAAAATTATATGTAATGAAGAAATATGTTTTGACGTGGTATCGTACTTTTCATTGAGAGATTATTTCGAGAACTTCCTCAAATGAATATCTCAGTTCATTAATACTCGCTTCTGTTGTTTTATCCTCTACCTTCTTGCTTACAGAGTAAATTATTAATATTATTATTGGTTTCTTGATACGCGTCGAGATGACTCTGGAGTGAATAAAAATATAAAACGAAATATAAACTTCATGGTTAAAAAATTAAACTATACATTATTATTTTCCTTTTGTTTTGTTTCTGTAAGTTTCAGCCTAATGGCTCATGTGAGGGATGTTCTATCGTTTAAGAGTGTTGGTGTTGTCAGGTAGCAGACATTCTTGGCCTTGTGGATGTGGTAATCACCCGGGTCATAATCGATGGCCTCCCTCAGGAGAGGATTTGTATGGGTCTCAGCTCTGGCAAAAGCGTCTTCTGCCGCTGTCTTCGTCATGTATTCAATTGAATACATGACGGGTGTGATATTAAATGTAGACTGCTATGGGCTTTAGCCTCTTTCAGGCTTCTGTTATTAGGTTTTACAAAAAAAAAAACAACAATAATAATAAGCAAATAAACAGAGATAGAATAACACAAATAAATATTAGTAACAGAGTACAGTGAAATTAAATAAATGAACTGAGCGAGGACACAAATATATATGCACTTAAACAAATATCACTTCACTGCACGAAAAAGCATTGGAAGAATGTTTTACATCACTGAGGGGTTGCGTAGGAGTATTTTTTAAAGTTTTGGAGAAGTTGTGTTAATGTGGGGTCGTTGGAGTTAGCGTAGGACGCCAGCACGGTAGGGGGGTGAGGGATTTTTTCCTTTGGAACTTTGGAGAATGTTGCCCCTAAAGGGGGTTTGAAGAATGAGAGGGTGGGGTGATCTTGAAGGGCTATGCGTGAAGCGAGTCGGTCTTGGAGTTTTTTTTATGTATTTGAGGATGTTTGGGAACGTAACCAGGTTATAGAGGGTGGAAGAGGGGTGTCGGTAGTGAAGGCGAAGGATTTTGCGGATGCATTTGCGTTCAAACTGAAGAATTCTTTTTAGTTGTCTGGGTGCGTCATGTATTCGGAGAGGTAAGGTATGTTGGCCTCAGGGTGCAGTTGCTCATTCCTGACGTACCAGGGAGCGTTGAAAATGGTTCTTAAAGTCTTGTTTTGGATCACTTGCAGCTTGTGAGTGTGCGCTGCATGCATGCAAGTCATGCCAGATCTGATAATTGATTTATAGATGGCCAACTTGCTTTTTCTGTTAAGGCGGCTCTTCCGGTTTGTTAAGGGATAGAGTAATCTGATAGTGGCACAGGCACCTGGCCATCTCTATGTGCTGCTTAAAACGTAGTCCTTTATCAAGGGTGACCCCCAGATATTTGGTTGAAAACTTCCACTCAACCTGTTCACCGAAAACTGTTAACTCGCCAGCTGGTGTGGCGCGCCTTCGAGAGAACAACACTGCGACGCTCTTAGCTAGATTAACATCAATCCGCCAGAGCCTAAACCAAGTTCATCAAGGGCCTCTTGAAGTAATCTCGTGACATGTTCGGTGGATGTATGTCTCACTAGGATCGCAGTGTCATCAGCATAGTAGGCACCGGAGGTGGAGGATCCGGCCTGTATTTTAGGCATGTCAGCCATAAATATGGCAAACAAAAAAGGTGACAAAATTGACTCTTGGGGCAGCGGTCGCCAAATTTTTTGACCTGACGGACCAGTTAATTCATAATTTAAATCCCGCGGACCACTAATAGGATTTTTTAAGTGTTAAATATATTAGGGTATATAAGCGGCGACAAATCTGTACCCGCTCTCTTCTCTTACTTCCGTCTTCGCTTCCGCTACTCTTGTGTCTTAATAACATGTAAGTTTCTCTGTATTATCACGTGTGTATTATCTGTGTTGGCCCTCGGGCCTCGGACTCATTATACTGTAAAAAACCTTTGTAACATATATATCATATGTATCAATCTGTATTGTAACAAGCCATGATCTACTCTAATAAACATATATATGAGCATCTCCAAATATTTATAAAAAAAAATTGTGATCAAAGAACACATAAAATGTACCTAGTTAATAAAATGAAACTATTAATAGTAACCAAGTTATGAAAGCTTCATTAATAAACCATAATAAAATAAACAAAAATTGTACAAACAAAACAATTAAAAGATGATTTAAATATATCAAACTTTTAGCGTTATACATTCCTAGTGTGATGGATGTTCCTGCTTACTTGAAATAAGATTATGGATATTTGGATCCAATGTTGTTACTGCAAGACGAAGAACTGCATTTATTTCAAGCCGAGATCGGTATCGTGTTTTGATGACTGTGACAGATGAAAAGGCCTTTTCATATAAATAAGTTGTGGAGAATTGAATCAGAATTTTCATCGCCTGTTCACTAAGCAAAGGGTATTCACTTTTTATGGAAAGCCAAAACTGAGGTCTTGATAAGGATGAATGAAATTTAATTTTGAGAGTTTCGTCGGACGATAGGTCGATGAGGCTTTCTTTGAGATGCATGCTTAACTTACTATCCTGAATGTTCACTGCAAACGGATCTATTATCCACATATTACCATGTCTGGGATCTTCATTCTTTGGGCAATAACGAGCAAAAGATTCTGTAAGTGATTCCAAGTGCTTTTTAACTAGGGTTACCACTTGCTGGTTAACATCATTCTCCTTCATGTATTCATCAAAATTAGAAAACATTTGCAGATCGTCTTCAACCAACCGCGTTTGCCACAGTAATATTTTCTTTTGAAACGCATCCATTTTACTTCGTAGTGTGAACACGTCCTTAAGTTGTCCTTGCAAAGATATGTTTAGTTCATTTAACAGGGAAAAATATCTGCCAGGTATGCAAGTTTTGCTAGCCATTCATTGTCGGACAAGCATTTTTGCAATTTCGGATTATTTTGCTGCTGGAAAAATAATTTGACTTCTTCCCGCAAGGCGAATAGTCGGGTCAATATTTTGCCCCTCGACAGCCATCTCACCTCAGCATGACGAAGAAGATGAGTATACTCGGAACCCATTTCTTCGCAAAGTGCCTCAAATATTCGAGAATTGAGTGCTTTGTGTTGAATTTCCTTTATAATTTCAATGACATTTGATAATACTTTGTGTAGTTCTGGGGATATTTTTTTCACTGCAAGTTGTTCTCGATTTTCCTTTATAATTTATAGTTCTGGGGACATTTTTTTTGCTGCAAGTTGTTCTCGATGTATAATGCAGTGTGTAGATAAAATGTCTGGGTGATTAACATTCTTCACCTTTACAACAATTCCTGAAAGATTAAGCGAACAAAGTAGTTCTTCATGTAACTCTCCTTCACACTCAACCCTCACAAAACAAAGAAGAAGTGCTTTGTTTGTAATGTCCGTAGATTCGTCAAGTTGGAATGAATAGAATGAAGAATTTTTCACCATTTTTATTATCTGATTTTCAATGTCTTCGGCCATATCTTCGATTCTGCGCTTGATAGTATTATTAGACATAGGAATTACTTTCAATTTCTGAACAGCCTGCATTCCCAAAATCTGTTCACAGGCTTTTAACATGCATGGCTTAATTAATTCTTCTCAAATAACTTGCTTTTGCATATTTTCATGCATTCTTTTAAAATATTCTAGCGGGTTTTTTGCTAAATCCGGGTGTTTTGAATTCAAGTGTCTTTCAAGTTTTTAAGGTTTTAATGCATCGTTAGATAGGCTTTCAGAACATACAACACAGAGAGGCCATGGATCCAGCTCACTGTCAGGTTCTTCAATGAATCCAAATTTTAAGTAGTAGGAATGATATTTTCTTGATACTTTGTGTTTTTTCTTCTCTCCACCTCCTGTTCCAACGTGTTTCCTAATGGTGCCTGATGAAGACTGTGGAGACCCTCCATTTATTGATCAGTTCACGGTTAGGTGAAGTATTATTAATGTTATTA